>NW_020694061.1:0-2698 GCF_002925995.2 Terrapene triunguis
GGCTTCTCTCTTATTGGAGAGGCCTCCATTCATTGTACAACGAAAGACCATGTCAACGGAGAGTGGAGTGGGCCTGCCCCTGAATGCAAAGTTTAGTAGCGTCTGTTTTTATCCCCTTCTTGTTCTTCTATCTCCTCCCAGGAAAAACTATATTTTGATTGCTAAGTAAACCCATAAACCTGAGGGAATTCAGTTAGTGCTTAGTCCCCCTAAATACGTATCATGAAAACTAGTTACTGTTGGAAAACTAAAAAATGACGGACACTTCATAAATCATTCCTGGAAACCATTTTTGCCTCTAATCCATCCTGTATTTTTTGTCTCCCTTCAGTGTTCCAAGGTTGCAGTTAATTCTTATGTCACAAACAGTTGATTTTAACTAAGGTTTTGCTTTTATGCCAGTACCCTACTATTCAGTGCTAAAGAGGAAGGAGAGAGAGAGCCTTACAAGTAGGATTGTTTGGGAACCATATTTTTCAGAACTCTCTGGGAGGGCTCCTTGGTAGTGAAGGCTCAGGCCTCTGTGAGTTCATCTCACAGCCATAAAGTTCCTAGGAGGGGGAAATAAAGGTCATTGTACAATCCTCATTTGGGCGACGGCAGTGCTCACACACACTATTGCATTTAGCTAACAATGCATTTATGTACTTGGTACTCAAGCAGCTGCAACCACTTGGTTTTATTCTTGCTGAGTTACCCAGCCTAACAGCTGGGATGGAGGCTTTTTCAGAGGCATTAGGCAGGTTGGTCACCTCGCTACTTTAATATTAACTCTCCCAAAAGCGGGGAAGTTCAGTTCCAGAATGTCATTGTATGTAGATCTCTTGACCCAAATTCCTGATGGCTTGATACAACGATGATGTTTAACTCGTGCAGTTTACTGGAGGGGGGTGGGGGAGGGGCCTGATAGTCTATATACAGCACAGCACCCAACTGTATGGATAACATGTTCTTAAAGGGAAAGATCCAAACTTCTATAACTTTATTTTAAAATACATGTTGGTACCTGCTGTAGTCAAGTATCAGGCTTTGCATGTATGTATTATATTCTGTTTGACAAACATAGGCTGTATCTTAATACTGATGTAAATTTCTTGTGCAGTCTTAGACTGAAGTAGTCTGGCATGCCTGATTAGAAAAATACTTGATGTGTATAATAGGCCATTTTTTTTTTTTTTTTTTTTTGCTTGGGGAGGCAAAAAACCTAGAGCCGGACCTGGTTACAGAGCTTTCATGTGTATTTTATATTTTATATTCGCTCAATTTAGATTATGTCGATCATATATTTTTGGGAAGGGGAAGACATGATGAAAGTGTAGGAGGATCCATTGTGTTGCTGGTGCCTCCCTGTTAACTATTCTCCTCCCTTCCCCTCAAAACCAACCAACCAAGCCTGTACTCCACACTCAAAATCTGAGGCTATTTTGGAGTGAAACCCAGTATTAAAACTTCTTCCCAATTTATTTGCTTTAACTCTTTTGTCATTGTGGACACTGCCTGGGGTGGATCTGTCAACCAGGCTATCGCCATCTGGTCTAGAACCAGCTGCAGTTAGAAAGAAAGTTCTAATTTAAGCTTTCAGCTTCTGGAACATTGTAGAAGCGCAACTATTGTCTTTCATGGATGTCTATCAAAGAGTCCCAGCTCCTTATATATAATGTGGGGGAGGGATGTGGTCTGATAAGACTGTTACCCGGGATTTGTTCAATGGAGCCAAAAATCTTCTAGATGAATGGATGTTGGGAGTCTAGAAAAGTTTGAAAGCACAAAGTCTTGTAAATCTAAGGAAGGCAATGCCTCACTTTTTGTTAAAACAGTACTATTTACACTCTCTAATGGTTGAATTTTTTCCCCTTTTGGGGAGGAATTGTAAACAAATGTTTACTTAATCTTTACAATTCACCTCTGACTGAAATGTGCATTAATATTCATGATGCCGTTCTCTTTTCCTTCAGCGATTACTTGTTCTCCTCCTCCTAATATTGCCAATGGGATACACAATGGCAGCAACGTGGAAATCTTTGACTGTAACTCATCGGTAACTTACAAATGTGACCATAATTTCTCACTTACTGGCGAGGCCTCCATTCACTGTACAACTAAAGATAACATCAATGGAGTCTGGAATGGGTCTGCTCCTGAATGCAAAGGTGACTGTCTGTTTTTATCTTCCTCTTGTTCTACTTTCTCCAACCAGAAAAAACAATATTTTGATTGCTAGGCAAACCCATAAACATGAGGAAATTGAGCTAGCCATTAATCATCTAAAGATATAACTTGTGTGAAATGTGGTTGCTGTTGTAAACGTAATCCTTAAAAAGTGGCACATACACACAAGGAGGAAAAATTAAGATCTCATGGGTAACCTTAATTCTGTGGTTTCCTAACTGCTGAATGCTTTGCAATTTTAATAACTTGTGTCTGCTGTGGGTTTTATGTAATTTCTGGGCTTTTTAAAAAGAAAAAAGAAGTCTGTGAAACTAATGTCCCGTCCTCCACCTCCATGTGTCATTGAGGTTTGACTCTTGGGCCTAAGGTACTGCAGGATAGACCTCTGTCAAGTTAAAGAAGTAATTATAATAGGTGGCAGCAGGAGTAAATTGTTATATGGAGCAACCACTAGAGGAGGATACACAACACACTAAAACAATGGATTATATATGCACGAATAACCTCATTGTACATACCGCGTAGCCAA
>NW_020694062.1:0-3101 GCF_002925995.2 Terrapene triunguis
GGTCTGTAGTTTCCTGGGTTGTTTTTATTTCCCTTTTTATAGATGGGCACTATATTTGCCCTTTTCCAGTCTTCTGGAATCTCTCCCGTCTCCCATGATTTTCCAAAGATAATAGCTCAGATACCTCCTCTATTAGCTCCTTGAGTATTCTAGGATGCATTTCATCAGGCCCTGGTGACTTGCAGGCATCTAACTTTTCTAAGTGATTTTTAACTTGTTCTTTTTTTATTTTATCTGCTAAACCTACCCCCTTCCCATTAGCATTCACTAGGATAGGCATTCCTTCAGACTTCTCGGTGAAGACCGAAACAAAGAAGTCATTAAGCATCTCTGCCATTTCCAAGTTTCCTGTTACTGTTTCTCCCTCTTCACTAAGCAGTGGGCCTACCCTGTCTTTGGTCTTCCTCTTGCTTCTAATGTATTGATAAAAAGTCTTCTTGTTCCCCTTTATTCCCTTAGCTAGTTTGAGCTCATTTTGTGCCTTTGCCTTTCTAATCTTGCCCCTGCATTCCTGTGTTGTTTGCCTATATTCATCCTTTGTAATCTGTCCTAGTTTCCATTTTTTATATGACTCCTTTTTATTTTTTAGATCATGCAAGATCTCGTGGTTAAGCCAAGGTGGTCTTTTGCCACATTTTCTATCTTTCCTAACCAGCGGAATAGCTTGCTTTTGGGCCCTTAATAGTGTCCCTTTGAAAAACTGCCAGCTCTCCTCAGTTGTTTTTCCCCTCAGTCTTGATTCCCATGGGACCTTACCTATCAGCTCTCTGAGCTTACCAAAATCCGCCTTCCTGAAATCCATTGTCTCTATTTTGCTGTTCTCCCTTCTACCCTTCCTTAGAATTGCAAACTCTATGATTTCATGATCACTTTCACCCAAGCTGCCTTCTACTTTCAAATTCTCAACGAGTTCCTCCCTATTTGTTAAAATCAAGTCTAGAACAGCTTCACCCCTAGTAGCTTTTTCAACCTTCTGAAATAAAAAGTTGTCTGCAATGCAGTCCAAGAATTTGTTGGATAGTCTGTGCCCCGCTGTGTTATTTTCCCAACATATATCCGGATAGTTGAAGTCCCCCATCACCACCAAATCTTGGGCTTTGGATGATTTTGTTAGTTGTTTAAAAAAAGCCTCATCCACCTCTTCCACCTGGTTAGGTGGCCTGTAGTAGACTCCTAGCATGACATCACCCTTGTTTTTTACCCCTTTTAGCCTAACCCAGAGACTCTCAACACTTCCGTCTCCTATGTCCATCTCTACCTCAGTCCAAGTGTGTACATTTTTAATATATAAGGCAACACCTCCTCCCTTTTTCCCCTGTCTATCCTTCCTGAGCAAGCTGTATCCATCCACACCAACATTCCAATCATGTGTATTATCCCACCAAGTTTCAGTGATGCCAACAATGTCATAGTTGTATTTATTTATTAGCACTTCCAGTTCTTCCTGCTTATTACCCATACTTCTCGCATTTGTATATAGGCATCTAAGATACTGGTTTGATCTTTCCTTCCAGTTTTGTCCTGACCCTCCTTTCTCTCTGCCAATATAGCCCACACTCCCTCTCGTCTCCGACCCATCTCCCAGGTCTCCATGTTCCCCACTTACCTGCGGGCTTTGCTCACCTGTCCCCGTCGAACCTAGTTTAAAGCCCTCCTCACTAGGTTAGCCAGTCTGTGTCCAAATAGGGTCTTTCCCCTCCTCGAAAGGTGAACACCATCTCTGCCTAGCAGTCCTTCCTCAAATAGCATCCCGTGGTCTAGGAAGCCAAAGCCCTCCTGGCGACACCATCTTCGCAGCCAGGCATTCACCTCCATGATGCATCTGTCTCTGCCCGGGCCCCTACCTTTGACAGGAAGAATCGAAGAGAATACCACCTGCGCTCCAAACTCCTTCACCCGTACTCCCAGAGCCCTGTAGTCACTCTTGATCCGCTCAGTGTCACACCGCGCAGTATCATTTGTGCCCACATGGATGAGTAGCATGGGGTAGTAGTCAGAGGGCTGGATAATCCTCGACAATGCCTCCGTAACGTCTCGGATACGGGCTCCCGGCAGGCAGCATTGTTTGGTGTGAAAAATTATTGTGAGTTTTGCCACACGGTGTACGGTCATGACCACTCTTACAGGTGTCGTTGCCGCCTCTGTTTGAGCGTAACATGCTTGGACAGCATGGGCGTGCAGCTGAGGTGTCCTAGCTGTAGACTGTATTGTCGATCCAAAGAGTGTTTAGACGGACACGTCGACTGTGCATCGAAAAAACAAGTCGAATGCCTGTCTAAAACTTTGTGTGATCAGTGTCAGTCTTACGTGGACAAGCGGCACAGGTGTAAAGGGAGACCGTGTAAGCAGTGTCAGGGTTTGATCGCTGGTGATGTAGACGTCACCTGGGTTTTATGGACAGCCTTAGAAAGCCCAAATCATCAGAATTATGATTTCGAATGCACGCAGGAGACTGGGTTGCACACGTCCAATTACATTTTTGTTATGTCCCTAAAGCCGGAAAAATCCTGGGAATTTAAGGGCGACGAGTGTCTTTCTATGTTTGTTGAGACCTTTATTGGCAAAGAGTTCCAGGACTACACATTCCTAGTGCACAATTCCAAAGGTTACGATGCGCACTTCATCGTTAGACAGTTACTGAAGGAAAAGATGTGCCTAGAACTGATCACTCAGGGTACCTCTTGGGGCCAGATTCACCAAAGGGCTTAAGTGCCTAACTGCTGGTTTAGGCACCTAACTGCCAGAATCAGGCTCCACTGGGATTCCCGACCCCCCACCCAGCTGCTGCTCACCACTGCAGGGTCCTAAACTCACTTGAAAGTCGTTTACAACAAGAGGGTCCTAGGAGAAGGGTTTAAAACCCTGCCCTACGGCTTTTAAAAATGGATACAAGGTGGAAACACCCCTTTTCTGCAATTCTCGCGGGGCCTAGCAACTGCGGGAAAAGTTACTTTATAAAAAATGTGTTGGATAATGCCAAACAAACACTGTCTGTTATGCTTGAGAATATTGTGTGGTGTTACAGTTGTTGGCAACCTCTGTATAAAGAACTGCTTGTAACAGCTGGGGTTGCTGACTGAAAACATGTCTAGCTGTGTAAA
>NW_020694063.1:0-1088 GCF_002925995.2 Terrapene triunguis
GACCTTTCCTTAGCGGGTTCATCTAGTGGTACTTGCCAGTACCCTTTGGTTAAGTCTAAAGTAGAGATGAATTGGGCATGTCCCAATTTTTCCAATAGCTCATCTGTGCGTGGCATTGGATAGTTGTCAGGACGAGTTACAGCATTTAGCTTACGGTAGTCCACGCAAAAGCGTATTTCCCCATCTGGTTTGGGAACTAGAACCACTGGAGATGCCCATGCACTGGTAGAGGGGCGGATTATACCCATCTGTAGCATGTCCTGGATCTCCCTTTGTATAGCAGTTTGGGCATGAGGTGACTCCCGGTAGGGTGGGGTTCTAATTGGGTGAGCATTACCTGTGTCAATGGAGTGGTATGCCCGTTCGGTCCGTCCTGGAGTGGCTGAGAAAATCGGTGCAAAGCTTGTGCACAGCTCCTTGATCTGCTGTCGCTGCAGACGTCCCAAGGTCGTGGAGAGGTTCACCTCTTCCACGCCACCATTCCTTTTTCCTTCGTAGTAGACACCTGCAGGCCACTCCGCGTCATCTGTTTCCTGGGCTGTAAACTGGCAAACGTTTAATTCTCTGGAATAAAAGGGCTTAAGAGAATTAACATGGTATATCTTAGGCTTTATGCTGGAGGTGGGGGAGGCTATGAGATAGTTAACAGCTCCTAGGCGCTCCTGGACCGTGAATGGTCCTTCCCAAGACGCTTCCATTTTATGGGCCTGGAGCGCCTTTAAGACCATGACTTGGTCTCCTACTTTGAAGGACCGTTCTCTGGAATGTTTATCATAGCAGGCCTTTTGCTTTTCCTGAGCATCCTTTAGGTTTTCTTTAGCAAGGGCTAAAGAGTGTCGGAGGGTGTTTTGTAGGTTGCTTACAAAGTCTAGAATGTTAGTTCCTGGAGAAGGCTTAAACCCCTCCCATTGCTGCTTCACCAACTGTAATGGCCCCTTAACCTCGCGGCCATACACAAGTTCAAATGGTGAAAACCCTAAACTGGGATGTGGTACAGCCCTGTAGGCAAAAAGCAACTGCTGCAACACTAGTTCCCAATCATTGGAGTGTTCATTTACGAATTTACGTATCATGGCCCCCAAAGTTCC
>NW_020694064.1:0-7014 GCF_002925995.2 Terrapene triunguis
AAGGAAGCCAGAGCACCAGCAAAATGCGACCGACCTTGTAGTGAGTCCATATTGGTTAACCGGGAAGTGGGCGGGCTTACCCGCCCACTGCTAAAGGCCCCTCCCCCAGCCTAGCGGGAGGGACCACTGGACCCAGAAACCAAATAATTCCTTGGGACAACTGATAAAAAAACAGGGAGTGAGGTGACGGTCAAAGGTTCAAAATCAGGGAACCAAATGGGGACACCGAGCAAAGAACCCCGGACAGCGCCCACTGCTCCTCAAAGGTGGTAAGGGAGCCAGCGGACGCTGCCCAGTGGAACTCCGCCCGGAGACGTGAAACCAAAAGATTACGGAAGTAGGCCCCACAATCGCAGAGCACCCCCTCGGTCAACATCTTCTCCCTGGTATTATAGATGGTAAGCTTAGCCAGGGCCAGGAAGAGGTTGACGAGGAGATCCCGCGACCTCGTGGGGCCACGGATAGGGTGTGCATAAATAAACAGGTGTGGGGAAAAGTGCAACCAGAACCTCAACAAGAGGTTCCGGAGGAGCCGAAACAGGGGTTGCAGCCTGGCGCACTCAAGGTATGCGTGCGCCAGGGTCTCCCGTAGGCCGCAAAATGGGCAGGCCTCGGGAATGGGAGTGAACCGCGCTAAGTACACGCCCGTGCTCACGGCTCCGTGAAGGAGCCGCCATCCAATGTCCCCGGCGGGCCGTGGAACCAAGGTGGAGTAAAGACTGGCCCACCGGGGTTTCTCACCCTCTACAGGTAGTAGGTAGTCCCGCCATTTGGTATCGGGGCGGGACACGAGGGTGAGAAAATGTAACGTGTGGAGCACGAGCGTGTACAGGTGGTCTCTAGGTGCGGTTCGAAACCGGACCGGTTGCAAAGCGTGCAGCCGGTTCGGGTTATGGGATCGGAAGAGCCGGGGGGGGCTCACGGGACAGGGGCCCAATAAAAAGATCCGGAGGGCCCGGGGTGAGAGGTGGACGGGGAGCACCTGCCCGCAGGGTCCGCCACAGGAAATCAAGAGCGGGAGGTGACAACGCAGCGCCCACCTCCTGGAGCACACGCAGAGGGGTCGTAAGGGTGGAGAGCCCCATGCGCCGACCAAGCGCACGGGGATCCACCCAGTCCCCTCTGGTGTAGTCCAGGAGGTCTCCGACCCTGGTGGTTTCCGCCAGGATCAACCTCCGGCTCACCGAGGGTGACTCCGCCACCTGCATACGGAGATCGGGATTGTGCAGCAGGGGCTCCGCGAGGAGATCCTCGCCCTCGGTGGCCACAGTGGACCTGGTCGCCGAGAAAAGCTTCCAGGTCCGGAGAAGGTCCTGGTAGAAGACCGGCAGCTCCGAGAGGTCTCGCGGAAGACCTCTCGGGTGAAGAAAAAGGAGCTGCCGGTCGTATCGGAGCCCTCGGAGGCGGCGAAGGAAGGCGTGCGCTAACGTGCTCCATGCCGGACTACCAGCACCATAAAGGAGCCTCTGCAGGGCCTGGAGGCGGAAGACATGGACCTGGCTACGTAGACAGACCAGGCCCTGTCCCCCCTCCTCCAGGGGGAGACTCAGAACCCCTGCAGAGACCCAGTGCAGTCCCGGCCAGAAAAACTCCAGGGCCATCCTCTGGAGCCTGGCCAGGATCCCCGGGGCCGGGCTTAGGGTGTTGAGTCGGTGCCAAAGCAAGGACAGGACGAGCTGGTTCAGCACCAGCGCCCTCCCTCGCAGGGAGAGACACCGGAGTAGTCCTGTCCATCTCCGCAACCGCTCACCCACCCTGGCCTCCAAATCCTGCCAGTTCTCCGGCGGAGAAGGATGCGTGGCGGAAAGATAAACGCCAAGATAGAGCAGCGGACCTGCGCTCCACCGAATGGCTTGAAGCGCGGGTGGGAGGGAGCTGGTCTGCCACCCGTCCCCTACCACCAGGCCAGAGCTCTTGACCCAGTTGACCCGGGCGGAGGAGGCCGCCGAATAAACGGCCTGACAGGCCTCCACCCGCACCAGATCTTCTGGGTCCTGGACCACAAGGAGCACGTCGTCGGCGTACGCCGACAGGACCAGCCGCATCTCCGGCTCTCGAAGCGCCAACCCCGCCATCCGCCGGCGGAGGAGGCAGAGGAAGGGCTCGATCGCCAGAGCGTACAGCTGGCCCGAGAGGGGGCACCCTTGACGCACTCCCCGCCCGAAGCTGACCGGCTCGGTCAGGGCCCAGTTGAGCCGGACCAAACACTCCGCTTCAGCGTACAGCACCCGGAGAAAGCCTACAAACTGGGGCCCGAAGCCGAAAGCCCGCAGGGTGCCCAGGAGATACCCGTGGTCCATCCTGTCGAACGCCTTCTCCTGGTCCAGGGACAGGAGGGCGAACGACAGACCATCCCTACGCCCCAGCTCTAAAAGGTCACGGACCAGGTATAGGTTATTAAAGATGCTCCGGCCCGGGACGGTGTAGGTCTGGTCGGGATGGACCACGTCCGCCAGCACGGACCCCAGCCGCAGCGAGATAGCCTTCGCTACGACCTTATAGTCCGTGCTGAGGAGCGAGAGGGGACGCCAATTCCGTAAATCGCGAAGGTCCCCCTTCTTCGGCAACAAGGCGAGCACAGCTCGCCGGCACGAAAGAGGGAGGACCCCGCTTAGCAAGGACTCGGCCCAGACGGTGACGAGGTCTGGGCCGAGGACATCCCAGAACACGCGGTAGAACTCCACGGTCAGCCCGTCCATGCCCGGCGATTTGTTGGTGGGCATGAGCCGGAGGGCTTCCGAGAACTCGGCTAAGGAGAGAGGCAACTCCAGCCGGTCTCGGTCACCCGCGCTGACCGTCGGGAGCCCGGTCCAGAGCACCCTGCGGGCCTCGGCGTCGGTCGGATCCGGGGAAAAAAGAGCGGCATAGAAGGCCCTGGCCCTTCCACGCATCTCCTCCGGATCCGTGAGGGGGGAGCCGTCCTCCGCCAGGAGGCAGGTGACATGCTTTTTGGCCCCCCTCCTTTTCTCCAGGGCATAGAAGAAGCGGGAGCCGCGATCCATCTCCCGAAGGAGACGGATGCGGGATCGAACGAACGCGCCCCGGGCCCGGTGGTCTTCCAGGGCCCGGAGCTCCTCCCGCTTCTCCCGGTACGCCTCGCAGAGGGGTGGATCCTCGGGGCTGGAGGCCAGACGCCTCTCCAGCTCCAAGACCTCCCGCTCCAACTGCCCCATCAGCGCACCCCTCCGCCGGCTGGCGCCCCGGGTGTAGTTCCGGCAAAAGAGCCGTGCGCGGACCTTCCCTACATCCCACCACCGCCGCGCCGAGGGAAAGGCGCGCCGCTGCTCCCGCCAGGTCAACCAAAACTCCCGGAAGGTAGCCACGAAGTCCACGTCCTCCAGCAAACTATTATTAAAATGCCAATAGGCCGGCCCTGGCCGCTCGGAACTGAGAGAGGCCGTTACGGACACCAAATGGTGATCCGAAAACGGGGCCGGCCGGACGCTGGAGGCATGGGCCCGTGCCAGATGAAGGCGGGACAAATAAATCCGGTCCAACCGGGAGTGGTGCGACCGGTCATCCTCCACCTGGACATAGGTGAAGGTGGTATCGTCGTCCGGGTGGTGGTCGCGCCAGACGTCCACCAGGGAGTGATGGTCTACAATCTCCCTGAGGACGCCCGCGGCCGCCTGGGAAGTCTCAAGCCCTGAGCGGTCCCGGTCCTCGAGGGTGGTGTTAAAGTCCCCGCCCAGGACCAGGCACTCGCGAGAATCCAGAGTGCCGAGGAAGGCCGCCGCCCGCCGATAGAAAGGCACGCGGTCCGGGCCCTTGTTCGGGGCATAAACATTGACCAAATTTAGAACTAGCCCTTCCACACGGGCTCGGACGTGCAGCAGGCGGCCCGGCACAACCTCGGCAACCCCCAGCACCTCAGGCCGCAGCCCCGGGGAGAACAGGGTGGCCACTCCAGCTGAGTGGGCGCTGAGGTGGCTAAAATAAACTCCATCTCCCCACTCCAGCCGCCAGCTAGCCTCGACGGCCGGAGCCGTATGGGTCTCCTGCAGGAAAATCACAGAGTACCCCCCCTCCCGAAGGAAGGAGAGCACTTGGCACCTGCGGAGACCCACCCTGCAGCCCCGGGCGTTCAACGATGCAAAGGTGGTGACTGTCATGTTGAGGGCTGGGGCAGATCCTCACAGGCGGGGGGATCGACGGCCTCTAGCGGGCCCCGCAAGATCCCATGCTCGGCCCCGAAGGCCAACAAGGAGTCACGGAACCTGCGGGCCCGCCGGTAGGCCGCGATGTCTCGCCGATCGGACCCCCGCCCCTCCCCCAAAAGCGCCTCCAGAGCCCGGAGGACGAGATGGAAGTCCCCCCAGCGCCGAAGGGCGAGCTGCACCTTACCCTGGGAACCACGGGTATCCGAGAGAAAGAGGCGCAGCTCATCCCGCAGCGCGGAGGGGGAGGCAGCGGCCGAGCCGCTGCCATCCTCCGGCAGGGCCCCCGAAGGGTCCTCGCGGCCCACAGACAAACAAGGGGCCGAGCTCCGGCGCCGCTGCGCCGGGCCGCCCGTCTCTGTCCCCGGCAAAGGGGAGGGCGGCTGAGGGAACAACACAGCCCCAACAGTGGCGGGAAGGGGAGACACGAAAGTCGTCCTCCGAGGGTCGTCAGCAGGCAACGAAATAGCGACAACCCCGGGGGCGGCGGTGAACCCAGAGGTGGCAGAAAGAGACACCTCGGGGACAGCAGGAGAGGGAACAGGGTCAAGGACAGGAACAAGCTCCCCATCCCCTGCTGCCAAACCGCTAGATTGCGGCTCCCCCTGGCTAGGGTCTGCAGCCAAGGGGACGGAGGCAGCAGGGACTGGGGAGGCCTCAGGGATAGGAAGTGTGGAAGGGGCGGGATCGGGGGTAGAAACCGGCTGCTCAGCAACAGCCGTCACCCCAAGGGGCTCGGCGGCTGTGCACGAGATGGCAGGCGCGGCCGGACTAGCAGGTAGGGCTAAGGGTTCCCCCAAAACTAAATCGGGGGCGACAGGACCGGGAGCAGGAGGGGGGCCCGGGACTGAGTCAGCGCTCGGATCGGGGCCCGCTGGTGGAAGGTTGTCCTCCCCCTGGGTAACTGGGGTCAAACCCAGGGCCTCAATCTCATCAAAAAAGGAGGCAAAAGCGGTCCCCTCGGCCCCGGCGACCTCCCCGCTAGTCACGGAGACAAAGGCCGCCTCGGCAACATCGGCGGCGGCGGGGGACTCGGTTGGAGCAGAGGCCGGGAGAACCGCTACCGAAGCCTCCTCAGGTGCGGGCTCAACGATAGGGACAGGAGTTTCCCCAGCCGCTGCCACGGCGTCCACAGTTTCCATGGCCAGCGCCTCCTGCTGGGTACCGTCCGGGGGCGCGATGGAAGCACTAGCAACATCGGCCCCCCGCAGCATCTTTCGGGGGGTCTGCTCTCCCTCCTCATCAGAGGGGAGGGAGAGAGCCCGCGACCCGCGGGCGCTGCGCTTGCCCCGGACGGTCACCCAGCCCTCTGTGGTGGAAGAGGAGGTGGAGGGCCGGTCAACAGGGACGGGGCCAGAGGGCAAGGGCAGTAATTTCGGGGCTCGGGGTGGCAGGGGGGAAGGGCCAGAGGGCAAGGGCGAACCCTCCCCCTGGGGCGGGCCCGACCCCGCGGCCGGTGGAAGCTGCCCCGCCCCCACCTCCACATGCCCCGCCGATCCAAGGTCGGCGACGGCAAGGCCTGCCCGCTCGGCCGTCTCCGCGGCCAGAGCGGGGAGCGCAGCAGAAGGAGGAGGGACGTCGGCAGCAGCAGTGGCCGAACCGCCAGGGTCGCCGGCGATGACAGGGCCGGCACTCTCCCGGGCCCCGGGGGTCCCGGACGCTCCTCCAGGCCGGGCCAGGGGACAGTCCCTCCGGACATGTCCCGGCGCATGGCAGAGAAAGCACCGGGCCTCCCCCGTCGAATAATGGACCCGGTAGCGGGCCCCGTGGTGGGGCACCAGGAAGGACCCCTCGAGCGCCGTTCCGGCACCCGCCGCCGGCGGCAGTTGGAGCTGGACCTGCCGGCGGAAAGACAGGATGTGACGGAGGACGGGGTCCTTACAGCCCAACGAAAGAGGGCTTATAACTGAAATGGGCTTCCCTAGGACGGAGAGGGCTGGCAACAGGGCGGCGTTGGGGAGGTAGGGCGGAACGGAGGTTAGAACCACCCGTACGCCCAGGTCCTCCAAGGGTTCCAAAGGAACAAACACGCCCCCCACCGTCAGGCCAATTTCCACCGCCTCCTGCGCGGCGGCCTCCGACGCCAGGAAGAACACGGCCTTCCCATACATTTTGGAGGCCGCCACGATGGCTGAGGGCCCCACCACCCTCGCCAACGCCCGCACGTAGGTCTCAATGTGGGGCGAGGCAGGCACCAGGTGGCAACGGACGCCATGCCTCCTAGTTAGCGAGGGGAAGGGGCCCAGGCCACCGGGGACGGGTCCAGAGGCGGCGGTCGGGGCGGATGGCGCGGTGGCGCGCAGGGTGGCGGCAGCCACCTGGGCGTACGCTCTGGGGGTCCGAGATGGAGCGCCTCCAGAGCTGATGGAAGGGACAGCAGGAGAGGGAGGGGTCGCGGCCGGAGTCGGGGCCGCGGCGGGGATTGCGGCCCCGCCCGCAGGAGGCTTGGTTCCACGGGCGGGGCCTTTGCCCTTCTTTCTCCCTTGGCCCTTCCTGCTGGTGGAAGGGGCAGCCGTGGCAGCGGCGGTGTCCAGGGCAGGGCCAGCCGAAGGGCTGGCCACTGGGGCGGGCGGGGGCAACAGGGCAGAGGAAGAAAGTAGGGTAGGGGCAAGAGCATGGGCAATGGCGGGAGCAGGGCCAGTGGCGGGGGTGGGGGCAGGAGCAGAGTCCCCCGCCATTGCAACCAGCAGGGAAAATGGGAAAGAATGAGAGGGGGGTAACCACTCCCCCCTATGAGACTACAGAGAGGGGAGGAGGGCACCCCTGGGGTGGGGGACGGGGAAGCAAGGAAAAAGCAACCACTCCTCCCCGCTAGGCTGCAGGCTGAGGAGGAGGGTGCCAACGGGGGGGGGGGGGG
>NW_020694064.1:7114-7423 GCF_002925995.2 Terrapene triunguis
GGGGGGGGGGGAAAGGCACAGACACAAAAAAGAAAAGCCGGCTCCTCCGAAAAAAGGGGCGTAAACAGTGCAAAGGGGAGGGGCGCAGACGCGCGCGAGGAAAAGAGGAGGGTGGAATGAGAAGGCCTGGCTCAAATATGCTTGCCAGCTGCGATTCAAGGCCAAAATTGGGCTGGGAACGCAGCCAGCAGGCCTGAAGCCGATAAGGGGGGGGTAAGGGGGAAGGAGGAGGGGGAAGGGACAAACCGAAAAAATCTAAAAGGGAGGGGGGCGGGGTAGGAGAGGGCCAACAAATACCGGGGGGGGGGG
>NW_020694064.1:7523-8159 GCF_002925995.2 Terrapene triunguis
CCCCCCCCGCCCCTTTCAACAGTCAGCTACAAGGGACGGGACAGGAGAATCCCACGTCGACCTCAGAGCTTCCTCGCACGCGATGGCTTCCACTCCGAGGAATTACGAGCGAGAGACTCAGTACCGTCTACACACCAGACGCGTCGCGACAGGGGACGGGACAGAAGGATCCCACGTCGACCGCAGAGCTTCCTCGCACGCGATGGCTTCCACTCCGAGGAATTACGGGCGAGAGGCTCAGTTCCGTCCACCCTCCGAACGCGACCGGAGGCACCACACCCCGGGAGCAAAGATGGCAAAGTCACTCCAAACACAGTTCTTACACAATCCCCTCCACAGTCTCTCGAATCAGGAACAGCGGCTCCCACACAGGATCAACAGCTGCAGCAGCGGGCGGCAGGCGTCCGGCCAGGCAGGGCAGGCAAGCAAGCAAGCAGGCAGGGGGCCCCCAGACGGTGTTGATGCTGGGGGGGCCGGTGCTTCTCCCTCCGGAGGCGAGGGGGGGGGCAGGCCGGCAAGGCCCCCCCCTCCGCACTCCCTCCCTCCCTCAGCAGCAACGGCAGCAACGGCAGGGGAGGGCCAGAGGGAGAAGGAAGCCAGAGCACCAGCAAAATGCGACCGACCTTGTAGTGAGTC
>NW_020694065.1:0-5204 GCF_002925995.2 Terrapene triunguis
CCCCCTGCTCAAAGCAGGACCAATTCCCAACTAAATCATCCCAGCCAGGGCTTTGTCAAGCCGGGCCTTAAAAACCTCCAAGGAAGGAGACTCCACCACCTCCCTAGGTAACGCATTCCAGTGCTTCACCACCCTCCTAGTGAAATAGTGTTTCCTAATATCCAACCTGGACCTCCCCCACTGCAACTTGAGACCATTGCTCCTTGTTCTGTCATCTGCCACCACTGAGAACAGCCGAGCTCCATCCTCTTTGGAACCCCCCTTCAGGTAGTTGAAGGCTGCTATCAAATCCCCCCTCATTCTTCTGTTCTGGAGACTAAACAATCCCAGTTCCCTCAGCCTCTCCTCATAAGTCATGTGCTCCAGACCCCTAATCATTTTTGTTGCCCTCCGCTGGACTCTTTCCAATTTTTCCACATCCTTCTTGTAGTGTGGGGCCCAAAACTGGACACAGTATTCCAGAAGAGGCCTTACCAATGTCGAATAAAGGGGAACGATCACGTTCCTCGATCTGCTGGCAATACCCCTACTTATACAGCCCAAAATGCCGTTAGCCTTCTTGGCAACAAGAGCACACTGTTGACTCATATCCAGCTTCTCGTCCACTGTGACCCCTAGGTCCTTTTCTGCAGAACTGCTACCTAGCCATTCGGTCCCTAGTCTGTAGCTGTGCATGGGATTCTTCCGTCCTAAGTGCAGGACTCTGCACTTGTCCTTGTTGAACCTCATCAGGTTTTTTTTGGCCCAATCCTCTAATTTGTCTAGGTCCCTCTGTATCCGATCCCTACCCTCTAGTGTATCTACCACGCCTCCTAGTTTAGTGTCATCTGCAAACTTGCTGAGAGTGCAGTCCACACCATCCTCCAGATCATTAATAAAGATATTAAACAAACCGGCCCCAGGACCGACCCTTGGGGCACTCCGCTTGAAACCGGCTGCCAACTAGACATGGAGCCATTGATCACTACCCGTTGAGCCCGACGATCTAGCCAGCTTTCTATCCACCTTACAGTCCATTCATCCAGCCCATACTTCTTTAACTTGGCGGCAAGAATACTGTGGGAGACCGTATCAAAAGCTTTGCTAAAGTCAAGGAATAACACATCCACTGCTTTCCCCTCATCCACAGAGTCAGTTATCTCCTCATAGAAGGCAATTAGGTTAGTCAGGCATGACTTGCCCTTGGTGAATCCATGCTGACTGTTCCTGATCACTTTCCTCTCCTCTAAGTGCTTCAGAATTGATTCCTTGAGGACCTGCTCCATGATTTTTCCAGGGACTGAGGTGAGGTTGACTGGCTTGTCATTCTCCGGATCCTCCTCCTTCCCTTTTTTAAAGATGGGCACTACATTAGCCTTTTTCCAGTCATCCAGGACCTCCCCCGATCGCCATGAGTTTTCAAAGATAATGGCCAATGGCTCTGCAATCACATCCGCCAACTCCTTTAGCACCCTCGGAAGCACTCGATTTGAGGGTGCACTCAAGAGCAATGCCCCAGTCAGTTTCCTGGATCCACCTTACTCTTTCCTTAACCACCTACGCCGCTACCATTCAGCCTGGTCATGAATGACCTGGGTGGTCGGCATTGTATCTCTGAGCTACATCCTGAAATTCTCTGCTCTCCCTCTGCTCCCCCCCCCTCCTTCTCCGTCCCTCTTCAGGGACCCTTCTCACAAACAACTCCTCGCTCTGGAAGTGGAAAAGCTCCTACAGCTGTCCTGCCCAGCAAAAAAACGATTACCTACCTTTTGGAACTGTTCTTCGAGATGTGTTGCTCACATCAATTCCATTCTAGGTGTGCGCACGCCCACATGTGTGACCGTCAGAGATTTTTGCCTTAGCGGTATCAGTAGGGTTGGCAGTGGTGACCTCTGTACTAGCAAATCCATCTGACTAGGCAGAAGCAACATCACAGTGTCTTTGTCCTTTGTTTACACATATTGGTATAAGAGTATCAAAAACTCAAACCCAAAATTCTATCCTAGGCTAACAAACAGACCTATATACTAACAATTCCTCTATGATTCTAAGAGCCCAAGTCCCGAAGGGATCCTGGCTTTACGTGGAGATCTTTTCACTGGCCTCCTCATGCTCATCCCCCCCATGACTCTTGCTGACCATCCTTGGGAGAAGGTGGCCAGCAGGCGTCACAAGCTGCCGGGGTTCAATGGTCATGGAGTTTGCAAAATCTTGTCCAGCGCCTAAAATAATGGACAGGTTACATGTCCCCTCGTTATCCCTCATTCTTGTCATTCCTCGTTTTAATGTAGGTGCTCCTGAGCTGTCTGCTCCTTATGTAGCACTGTCCTGCATCCTGGGCATGGCTTAGCAAGAATCCTTAGCAAGGTCCACAAAAATGTCTTCCAGTGCTTGGCCACAAGCTCTTCCTGCACCAACGCTTCTCCCCAGATGGCAATGAGATCTGGGGTCTCAGCGCAGCTCCACGCAGCAGCTCCAGGCATTTTGTAGGGCTGCTAGAATATCTTTGAAGCTATTGTGATAAACTGGAATCCAGTAGTGAATGGACAAAATCTGCCAGTGCCCCAGCTTATAAACGGGGTGACGGGACATCTGGTCAGCTTGACTTGAGAGCAGAGGAGGGCCCACAGGGAAACAGGTCAGAAACAGTCACCCACAAAGCAGAGGGGATCAGCTGTTGGAAGACTGTCAAAGGAGTTTGCAGCACCATTTCATGCACATGAATAATAGACCAGACTAACTCGCTTTGCAGTTTGAAAGAGAACTCCAGAGCTTGTGATAAATGCAGAGTCAGTGTGCTGTGATGGATTGCGTTGCATATAAACAAGTGGTTGCAAACTGGACTAAGTAAAAAGCTGCATATTAAACCACCTGTGTAGACAAGCCCCTAGTGTAGACAAGGCCTCTGATGCTTCTGCTACCTCCATGTCCGTCTGTCCGGGCTCTACAGTATCCATAACGTTTTCTTCACTGAGGTAGAAGGTGGCTCTTTCAGTAGCTTCCTGAGTGTCATGGTTTCCATTCACGCTCCATGCAAAGGCGCAGAGGAGGAGGTGGTGATGCTGGAGGGTTCGGGCAGTGGAGTGGTGCGGGAGCGGGGACGGGCGGGAGTGGAGGACTTGGGCTGAGGAGACTGTTGGGTGACGTGCTCAGTTAGTGGTGTGTTTTGTAGGGAGTTGTTGTCAGACCTGTGCTTTGGACCTGAGGCAGCAATCCAACCATTGAGGACTCCCAAGGCCCTTTGCGTTTATGGGAACTGCCGTGGGATGTTAGCAGGAATTCTAGCAGTCGGGTGATAGCCGTTTAGTAGGAGTGCTAAGGCTTGCCAGCTGGTGGAGGGCTGTTTCGGACCTGGCGGGAGGGACTCTAAATTAGCTCATTCATGGGTTCGTTCATCAAGTCTGGAGTTTCCTCGGGTGTTTGTGCAGTGGCCTGCGAAGAGCACCCATTGTTTTTATCAGTGAGCTCCCCATGCCTGAGGACAGGACCTCGGAATGAGGGAGCAAAGCGAGGGATGAGAGGAGGTGCAATTTCCAAGTGCGAACCTTGGGGGTGGCAGCAGCTGCCCTGAGCCCGGGGTCATGACAGGGCACTTAAGAGTCGGTGCGGCAAGAGTTGTGGAGGAGTTGGAGGGAGAGTCCACTCTACACACCTCCCCATGAATGGTCAATTTTCCTCCTGGTGAAAGGCTAATAGGCGGATGCCTGGAGTGGTGTCAAAGCCAGGATTCTGGACTCGATGGATGAACCATGAGCTTGACACAGTTTGTCAATTCCTATGTTCCCTCTAAAGGACTTCCACGCTCCTTCCCAGCCTGGGGGGTTGCAGCAGGCCCTGCACCTTCAGCATCTTTCTAGCCAGACAGGACTGGGTGAGACTCACCTTCGTTCCATTATCCTGAACCATAATTAACAGAAACATGGCATGATGGGTGACCTGTGTCTCCAGGAACTCACTGTGCTGCTTCTCAGCACTGGCTCTCAGCACCTGGTAACCCTAGGAGGAAGAGGCCCGCACTGGAAATAAACCAGAACATGCATTTTCTCATGGCAATCAACATCATTATTGGTAGAAATGAATGTTTTCAGGGATGTTGAGCACTGCAAAACTGCGTTTAGCTTCTTGCGCGGTTGGTAACTGATGGGACTCTCTTTGCTTGGTTTCTTGCAGTGCCTTTTAGAGAAACTCCCAGCTATACAAAGAGGAGACGGATCACTGGCGCAGGCGGCCTCTCCTCCCCCCGCATGCTGCAGCGTTCTGCCAGCGACAACAATTTGAAAGCCGAGAGCCACCCGTCCTACTCACCAGTGCCCTCGCTCCGCAGCCTGCCCCCACAGCTGCTGGCACAGATGCAGGAAGCTGCTGTTGGGGCAGGGGTGGGGGACAGTAGCCTGGCGAGCACGGGCAGCTCCCGGAGCACTCACAGCCGCTCCCCATCTCTGCAGCGCGTGCAGGAAGAGAAGGAGGCCGACATGCACACACTCAGGAGAAGCAGCCGAGGCAAGGCCAGGTAAGAGAGGGCATGGGGATGAGGGAGATAGGTCGCTTGGTGCTCACCCGGCAGCCCGCTGTGGTTCCTTGCTGAGTTTGCGAGCTCCTGTGCTGGAGTTGTGAGAGAACTGGAAGGGGCTGCAGGGTTTGTGTGCGTGGGTTGGTGTGATCTCAGCCTCAGCGAAGCTGATATTGGACCAGCCCCGTCTCCTTCAGCGGGGTTTGCTGTGACAGGTGGTGCTGGGTGTAGCTGACCTGACAAGCAGCACAGCCACCATACGTGTTGGTGTTCCTGGGAAGTCCCAGCTCCTGAAGCTAACTGGGGACCCTGCTTTGTCTCTCCATGGTTGCGGGGGAGCAGTGACATTGTCTGAGTGGGACCAGGCTGACCAGTGGAGTGTGAAGATACAGTGCAGTAACCTGGTCTCTGAGGCTCTGCATCTTCCTAACCAAGCACCTTGGAGAACAGGAGCTGTCCTGGATTCCGAAGGGACACGTGCCCAGAGTTAATGCAGCAGGGGTTGGTTTCCTTTTCTCTCCTCCCGCCCCCACCCCAATCTATTTCCGTGCCTCAAGAACCCCTTAGTACATCAGATGCCATCGTTGACTTTGTTGTTGCTATGACAATGGAGCGTATTTTGAGGACAAAGACATTGAGGTGGCATATTGCAAACAATCGAACATCCACTACAGCCGAACTGACTTCCTGGCAGTACTCACTCACTCCTGCCTAG
>NW_020694065.1:5214-11363 GCF_002925995.2 Terrapene triunguis
GCCTTCACCCCCTCCACCATGCCTGGGTTCGGTCCTGTTTGATGGGAACTCTGCCATCTCGCTGACGGAACAGTGGAGACCCGGGTGAGGTTGGGCAATATCCAGGCAGACAGACACTGCTAGGGTCACATGGGAAAGCTGCCAGATGCTGTTTCAGATAGTTTTATTGAACTGAATGCATGGGAACAATGTAACACACGTTCTCTACTATTATTTCCCAGTCACACATTGGTCTTTCAGGGGATGATCCTCAGGTCTGACACCAACTCCTCATTGGCTGGTACTTCTCTTTGTAAAGATGCTGGTGAGGATCCTGGGAACAACAAACACATGAGCATCACCTCGGCACCGGGGAAAATGATTAAGACTGTAATTAAAGACATAAGAACAGCCATACTGGGCCATACTGACAGTCCATCTAGCCCGGTATCCTGTCTCTGACAGTGGCCAGGTGCTTCAGAGGGAATGAACAGAACAGGGCAATTTCAAGGGACCCACCCCATCATAAAGTCCCAGCTTCTGGTAGTTGGAGGTTTAGGGACCATATTGGCTAATAGCCATTTATGTATCTGTCCTCCATGAACTTATCTAGTTCATTTTTGAACCCAGTTATACTTTGGGGTTTTACAACATCCCCTGGCAATGAGTTCCACAGCTTTACAGTGCGTTGTGTAAAGTTCTTCCTTTTGTAAGTTTTAAACCTGCTGCTTATTGATAGTGTACTTGGACTTTTGGAAAGCCTTTGACCTCCATATCCGTCTGTCCAGTACATGGTTTGTTTACAGTAGTTAGTAAGTTGGTGTTAAGTAGTGTTAGTTAGTAAGTTAGAGTACACTATATTGACTGGATCACCCTTGTCCAAATGCTTGTTGCTATCCTCAAAGAAATCTAATAGATTGGTGAGGCACGATTTCCCTTTACAAAAGCCATGTTGACTCTTGTCCAACAAATCATGTTCATCTTTGTGTCTGATAATTCTGTTCCTTACTATAGTTTTAACTAATTTGCCTGGTACTAAAGTTAGGCTCATTGGCCTGTAATTGCCAGGATCGCCTCTGAAGCGTTTTAAAAAAATCGGCTTACCTTAGCTACCCTTCAGCCATCTGGTACAAAGTCTGATTTAAATGATAGGTTATATACTGCAGTTAGTAGTTCTGCAATTTCATATTTGAGTTTCTTTAGTACTTGTGGATGAATACCTGCTGGTCCTGGTTGTGACGGGATTCCTGGGTCGCAGCCTGGGACTGTGGGACCACTGTGCCCCCTTAACTCTCTCCAGCCTGGGCTGTCTCTCACAATGCTTTGTTAGTGACCAGCAGCAAGCACCTCCAGGCGCTGTGATCACTCAGTACAACAGCATGTGGAGCCCCACAACTAGCTAGATTGCATGAATGCTCCCAGAGCCACTCATGAATCACACAGAGAAAGGCACCCACCAAATCCCCCCAGCTCCCAGCACTGTACCTCAGGAATGTGCCGTCTTGCACTGCTCAAGACAAGCAGTGCAGATTTATTAATTGGTTCACCACTTCATCAATGGAAAATGGATGTACACCAGCCTTTGCAAACCTGAGCAGTTTTGCCGCACATTTCCTACAAACTCACTGGTAAAGATAAACAGTTAAACAAATTTATTGACTACAAAAGATAGATTTTAAGTGATTATACATGATAGGCAAAAAGTCAGAGTTAGTTACCAAAATAAAATATAAGCACGCGGTCTAAACTCTCAACCCTATTAGACTGGGCAACATCTAGATTAAGCCGTTTTTCTCACCCCACTGGACATTGCAGTCCTTAATATACAGATTTGTCCCTTGAACCTGGGCCAGCCTCCTCTGTTGGAATCTTCAGTCTTCTTCTGAGTGTCTTGATTGCTTGCAGCATGGGAGTGGCAGGAGAAAAACCAAGCATGGAGCCCCTGTGTTTTGTTTTATACCCTCAGTTCCATGTGCTTGGAGGACACAAGTCCAGGCATGTCTGGGCGGCATTGCTGAGTCCCCAGGCAAGATTGAGCAGTGGCTTCAAGCAGTGGTTTCTGCCAAGATCACATCCTATGGAAATGCTGCCCACATTTCTAACCATTGACCTTCCCAATCTCAAGGGGAGGTGACCTAGCAGAACACAAGACCACAGAGGAAGGCCTCCCATCACTTGATTCATGCAGGTGAGACATTGAATTGTAGCTCCCTTACTGGACAATAGCTGTTGATGGTTGTTTGACACCCCACCTGAGCACTGGTTACTTTCCTTGCTGTTCTCTCTGGCTGATTCCCCAACTTACAGCATGTTTTAGTGACAACCATACAACACAATCTCATAACTTCATGTGCACTAAAGATACACATATTTAGATAGAACAGTAACTTTCAGCTGATCTTAACCTTTTCCCTAATACCTCACATGGCCTGCTTTATAAGCAAGAGACACTGTCTCATCACACGAGAACAAGGGGACATGCAATGAAATAAAAAGGTTGTGAATTTCTAACTCATAAAAGGAAACACATTTTCACACAGCGTGTGATTAGTCTGTGGAACTCATTGCAAGTAAGATTCAAAAAGGGATTGAACATTTATATGGGTAACAAGAATACGTGAAGTGTTATAATTAATGGAAGCATTTTCAAAATGGTCTGAAGCAACTGGTGCTGGCCGCCCGTGGAGGCGGGATGCTGGATTCTATGGACCTTGCGTCTGATCCAGTCTGGCCAGTCCTATGTTCCGGTGTAAGGCATGAAGGCCTGATGAGCAACAGGACCCAAAGGTGTAGTAAATAGAGAGGAGTTAATAGTGGGAGACTCAATGGTCTCTTCTAGACCAGTGTTAGGGAGTGGAGTTCACACCAATGGCTACATTATAGATCTGGAGGAGGAGATGGGCAGTGACTTGGTGAGCTTTGCTGATGACACTGCTTGAGCAGTCATTGTCCTGTTTGCCTGCCCTGCTTTTTATGTGTTGGGTGCCTACAAAATGGTGGATTGGCTTTAAATTTATCCTGTTGCTGCAGGCCCTGAACTCTTTGTTCTTGCTCTCAAGCACCTCCGTATTGAGGGATCCTGCTGTGATGTTTTAAGTGGGCAGGTGATTGGGCCTGTTCTGTGATGGGTCTTACTGTGAGGAACCACTCCCCCGATGTCCATCTCAGCTCTAATATTGAAGGAATTATAAATACGTGAAAAGAATGGGATAGCCCCTCCCTCCCCTTCCTTCCTATGCCTAGCTGCTTTTATAGCCCCCTTCCTCCCACAATGTGGGGGATGTTTAAAGGTTTATAGGGGTTTTTTTCTCTTACTCTAATGATTTTGTTGTGTTCTGTTTAATGTTTTTACTGTGCTATTGTGAGGCACCCTGAACCCCTTGGGTACGGGGCCGGGGGGGGAGGAGAAGCTGTGTTGAGGACTATGAGACTGTCTGCTGCACTGGGGTTTGAGGCACTGCAATGGCAGGTGAAACCCATGCTGTACATGGGTTAAAGTACTCATAGTTTTCCATATAGTAACAAGCTCTGAATTGGCAGGATCCTTTGGGGTCAGTCTGGGACTCTAGGAGGCTGCCTGCCCTCTTCATAGGTGGGGGCAGAGGGTTGGGGTGCAGGGATGTGAGGGCTTGGGCTGGGGCTGCAGGATAGGTGCCCCTCTCCTGGCCCCAGCAGGTCCAGGCCGGGGCTGGATTTGGGCCGGGAGAGCGACACCCCAGCCATGCCTGGATCCGGGTGGTCAGCCGTGCTTGGGTCTGGGCAACTGGGCCAAGCCTGGGTCTGGGCCAGGCCACTGTGGCCGGGCCTGGATCCAAGCCAGGCTGCCCTGCCCGCGCCTGGGTCCGGGGCGTGCCGCCCTGGTTGCGCCTGGGTTTGGGCTGGGCCTGGGTCCGGGCTGGGTCTCCCTGGCCGTGGCAGGTTGGGGGCCGGGCTAGGTTGGGGTTGGGGGAGAGGGGCAGGACCCCGGGCAGGTTCCCTGAGCGCCTGCATGACACTAACTAGGCTGTTGCATGGCTGCGTGGCTGCACAGCTTACAGGGAACGTGGGCTGCCACCCACGCTGCCGTGGCCACCCTTATTTTTAGCACACCAGCTCAAGCAGCGTCACGCTGAGGGATGCAGCCAGGTAGACACGGGTCTCTTGGTGACAACAGAACTTACTGGATTAATGTCAGAAGAAAGTAACAGCTGGGTGGACTTTCAAGGGCTCTGGTCTGCTCCAGCTCAAAGCCCAAGGATCTTTTAATGTTGACCTTATGAAGCTAGGATAGGCAGGTGGATACAGGGAAACTGTGTAAAGAATTGAGTATACTCTCAGACCCCGGACCCATAGCTCACTTACTCTGCATGTCACTGTCCCAGGAAAATGGCCTTCCTTGTAAGGAACTTGACCTTACAAGTAAAATGGGCCTCAAAGGGAGCTTTCATTAATGTGGACAGAACCATGTTAGTATCCATAACACAGTATGGGAGGTGAGTTTACATTTCTCAAGCCCTTGTAGCAGATTCTGTCAAGTCATGCCAATTTTCGGTACTGGAGCCCTGTATGAAGGTGCAGGATAAATGTAGCTGGTACTAGTGGCAGATATATCTTGACAATTCCAATCAGGGTATAAAAGGAGTTGGTCTCTCTCTCTCTGGGTAGAGGGAAATAGAGGGCTGAAACAGAGAAGGTACTGCGGTGAAATCCTGAAAGTTTAGGCTTAGGTCTGTGTTTGAATTATTAGAAAAGCCAGACTACCAGAGGTAGGTAAGTTTGAGTTGTATACAGTCTGAATATTCTTATCCGAGCAATGTGGGGACTCCACCTCCTTGCAGCCTTCATGAATCTGAAGACAGGGGCCTGCCAAGAAAATTCTGTGCCCTCTTCATATTCACCAGAGGTCAGAATAGCTGCTGATTGGTTTTCACGTTGATTTTTAAAGTGATGGTTTTGATGGATAAAGGTTGAAATGGCCTGGGACTTACCTGTCTAAGAGACCACCTCTCTCTCTGAGCCAGAGTGCTGCAGCTGTCGTCATCAGCGGTGCCTACGCTGGAGCTTTTGTTTGGTTCTCCATAGGTTCTTATACTGTACTCATTGCCAGAGTGGGAGCACCTTCCAGTCATAGAGTAAGCAGCATGACTAACACCTCTCTTTGTTCTCTTCGGGGGAGGGGGGAAGTTGTGCATGCAGTGTGGTAGTTTGGTAGGCTTATTTAATAAGTATGGACACGCTGCGCTGTGCTTATGGTTGCAAAGGCCAGCAGAGAAATGTGTCTGGCACTTGGAGCAGAAAGTGGTGAGGTTTTGGTGGTTCTCAGTTCCTGTGGGATTTCGTTTGTGCCACAATCTGAGACTGGCCCCCAGAAAGCTCCATCTCCTGCCCGGATTAGCTTTACCCGCGTGATGGACAGTTCCCCTGTGACTAAGAAATGGAGCTGTCGACCATGATACTTATCCCAGAGCTCCAAGTGACCTTTTAGATATGCCGGGCCCAGGCCCTGGGACACCTTGGGGTGAAGGACCAGGACCTTGAACTTGGCTTGATATTCTATGGGAAACCAGTATAGAGAGTGGCGGATGACGGGTATGAGAGGGGTCTGCTGCCAGGGTGTCCCCGCGCCTTGGGAATTTGTTCTTGCCTTGGTCCATAACAGCCTGACTTTGTTAACTTTGGGGGCACGCTGCGAGGCTCATCTTTTTTCCTGAGCTTGTCTTGTGTGGGAAGAATGGGGTGTATGTGTAGTGGGGGTGTCTGGAGAGGACCCCGCTGCAGGAGAAGGAGAGGGTACATTTTGTGACCCTTTGCTGCTGCCAGCATATTATTTTTATGGAATAACTGAGGGAGTCTGCTGATTTCACTGTGTAGGGTACAGTTCTAGATAGACTGTCAGAGCCGGGGATGGGCTAGGGACATGTAGGACATCCAAGCCCACTTTGTGTGGAGCTTATCAACAGCTTCCCATGGGTCTCGTTTCAGCAGGCTACAGACCTATTCCACTTTGTGTCGGAGTTGGACTGCGCTGCGAGACCAGTGTGAGTTAGTGACATTTTTAAATGGTGACATTTGATTGGGGTGAAGCAGAGAGAAAGAGATGCAAGTTGCTTGGCCCTCCCATGAGTGAAGGTGGAATCATAGAATCATAGAATATCAGGGTTGGAAGGGACCTCAAGAGGTCATCTAGTCCA
>NW_020694066.1:0-1103 GCF_002925995.2 Terrapene triunguis
TTAGAGAAGTAATAATAATGTCCATTGCTGCCTTACAGAGACTAAAGCACAACAAGTAGTGGCTTTAACTGTAGTTAACAATCACTTCAAATCAAACACAGCACTGGGTTGGTATAGATAAAAATTAAAATATGTTTATTAATGAAAAGAGAGAGGTTTCAGGTGAGTTCAAGCATAAGGGATAAAGTCAGAAATGGTTACAAGCAAGCAAATAAAAATGAAAAACGCTTTCTAGTGACTCAGACTTAACAAAACTGCAATCTTGGTTCAAGGTAAGATTCTCACCACATTTCCTTGCAGCAAGATAGCTGTCCAATCCCTTGGTCAGGGTCTCCCACTAAGTCTGCCAAAAAAATTTGAATTTTTGATATCATGAGCCCCGCCCCCCCATGCTTCTAATGGTAGCATAACTCGTCATTTCCTTCTTTATAAACACTGGGAATAGTTCCGCTGAATGAAGATGGATATTCTTGACTGATATAGCCACAGATAGGCCCAACCTGAGCTATTCGGGTCAAGAAGGGCTTGTGTTGTGGGGTTCTGGCTCTGGTCCATCTCTAGAAACCCCGCCCCTGCCATGTTTGCCTGTGATTTTCCCCCATCTGATGGTTGGTGCAATTTCCAAAAAGAGGCCAATGACTTAACGGGAGCTGGGAACTGAGTTCCCCTCTTGTGCTGTGAGACGGTCTCTCTGGGTCAGGGCTGGTCCTTGGTCTCCGCTAAGTCTCCCAAAGGAGCCGATTAGCTCAGATGCATTGGTTGGGTGCGTGTGCTCTGGTTTTTTGCACAGGTCCTTGAGAAATGTCACCCACTCTTCACAGGGGTCAGAAAGTGGACAGCTTCTGGGCACTACTCTATTGGACTGATCTGAAGAAGGTCCCTAATGAGGAAGGGACCTACCTTGTTCCCTGTGCCCTGAGCCAGACACTCTCTGTTTACACTGAGCTCTCTGTGATAGTCACATGTGAATGTGGTGTGAAATGAGACCTCATTTGCTTCCCAATGGCCAGTGTGGGGTTAAAATCAAGAACTATCACACTTTCTCAGGACACCCTGAAGCACCGACCATTCACAATCCTTGCCCCCATGTTCAGCTTCTGCAC
>NW_020694067.1:0-2751 GCF_002925995.2 Terrapene triunguis
CATCCCAGAGGTGGCTGCATCTCAGCGCCGGGCGAGGGGTCCCCGTATATGCAGTCCCCGCATCCCACCCCAGAGGTGGCTGCATCTCCACTATATCAATGCACTGTATCAGTCCATCCTTCCCTGTGAGTTTGTGGCCTTTCGCAGGACTTGATCCCCCCTCCCCGCCCCCGCCATCTTTCTCGCTCCCTGCGGGTCAGACACTAGACCCGGACTCCTGGGTTCATTCCCACCTCTGCCCCAGACAGCCCAGGCAAGTCGCTTGGCCGCTCCCTGACTCAGTTTCCCCCATTTAAAAATCTCGCTCAACTGGGAGCGCATCAGGACAGGGGCCGGACCTCCCGCCTGGTGTGATGGGGGCCCTGACCTTGGGGGGGCGGGGGGTTGATCTGTGCAGAGCCCACCACCCCCGATCCCAGGGAAGGGCTGGATCCTGGGGGGGTCCCTTCTCCCCAGCACTGGGGGAGGAGACGGGCAGACGGATTTGATTTAGCACCCGGCGCCTGGGGGCCCCCCCCCAAGCGTTTGACTTTTCCCGGCCCCGTCTCACGTTGCAGCTGGGGGGCGCCGTGACCTAGTAGGGGCAGGGAGCGAGCGGGACGCGCTGAAAGGGGGGGTGGGGGGGTTATAATTAGCCGCTGGCTCGGGAAGCCCCCTGCCCGTGCCGGAGGAGTAACCGGACCCTGGCCCAGAGGAAAAGCACCTGGGCTCAGCACATCGGCGGGCGGCCCCTCAGCTCCCCCCTCGGTGGGGGGGACAGGTGCTAAACCCCAAAATCCCCCCCCCATCGCCTGGGTGGGGGGGCCCCGAGCCCCCCCCCCCCACCCAGTGCCTGGGCCAAAGACAGCGCCCCAGGCCCAGCCGGACACCTAGCCAGCCCGGCGCGCCGGGAAACGTACCCCCAGCCCCCTACACCCCTCCAGGCATGTGTGAGGGACACACACACCCCTCCACAACAGCCCTGTGTGAGGGGGACACACCCCACTACACACACACACCCCTCCACGCACGGAGCACACGGCTCTGTGTGATGGACACACACGCACACACACACAAAACCCTACACGCACAGTGCACACAGACGTGTGCTGGACTCACACACACATACACACACCCACACACACCTCCAGGCACAGAGCACATGGCCCTGTGTGATGGACACACAACTCAATACACACACACACACACACACACCCACCCCCCCCCCCACCCCCCGCCCCCCCCCCCCCCCCCCCCCCGCCCGCCACCGCCACCAACACACCAGCTGTTCTGCACACAGTCCCCCCCAGGCTGTGAGATCCCCCCGCCAGAGACACGGACACCCCAACACACAAATCCTCTGAGCTAAGCCCACCCCAACATTCCAGCCGGGGGGGGGGCCTGCCCCCAATACCCCCCAGTGGGGGGGTGTCTCGGGGTACCTCCTGCCCCCCACAATGGGGCCACTGACCCCAACCGCCCCCGCTGAGGGCAGCTCTGGGGACACAGACCCAGGGGAGCATTTCAGGGGGTAGGGGGGCTGTGCGTGCAGGAATTCACGCAGCAGCCTGCCCCCCCTGCTCCCCACAGCGTCCCCCCCCCACCTCCCACACGCGGGGAGAGGCCGGGGCTGGAGCAGCTGGCAGGCCCCCCCCCGCACAGCCAGCGCACCCACCCTGCTCCCCCAATCTCCTCCTGGCTGCACCCCCCCGAACCTGCACCTCCCCCCCAGCCCTGGCACCATCCCCCTCAGAGACAGGCTGCCCCAATGGGGTGTCAGCCTTAGCCTGTGCCCCCCCATGCAGGGGGGGGTCTCCCCACATCCTGTGTGGGCAGGGGCAGGGCCCCCCAATGCCCCGGTGTGTGGGTGTAGGGGGGGGCACCCGGGCGCTTACCGGCTTGCTTTGGCTCAGGCATGGCTGCAGCCCTGTCCGACGCCGTCTCCCCGGGGAGCGCCCGGCCGGCGGCCTTTAAAGCAGGGGGGGCCCCCCTCTGGGATGGGGGGGGCAGCCAAGGAGCTGTCACCTGACCCCAGGCCCCCAGCCAAATTCCTGATCCCTGCCATCAACTGCTTTAAATCCCAGGGTTGGCCTTGGGAGAAACAGCCGGGTGGGGGGTGGAGCCCGGGGGCGGCAGGGACGTGGGGTGATCGGGGCGGGGGGGGGGATGGGACTAGGACACGCCAGATACACCCCCACCTCCAAGTCACCATGCTTAGGGGGGGGAACGGGGTCCAGGGTCTGTCCCGACTAGGAGGTGCCGACTCCCACCCGGCCCCAGGGCAGGGACTGGCTGGCTCCGGGGGGCAGGGAATGGGGCAGGGGCCTGTCCCCTCTAGGGGGCGCCGGCTCCCACCCAGCCCCAGGGCGGGGACTGGCTGGCTCAGGGGGGCAGGGAATGGGGCAGGGGCCTGTCCCCTCCAGGGGGCGCCGGCTCCCATCCGGCCCCAGGTTGCAGTACCCAGGGGGGCAGGCCGGGGCACCCCGCTCCCCGCTCCAGGCGCTGAAGCCCGTGAAACCCGAGCCGAGCGCCACGTCCCTTCATCCGTCAGCGCCGGGATCAAGGGCCCGGGCCAGGCCTGCGAGCTGGTAATTCCAAGGCACCTCGGCCATCTGCTGCCTAATCCCTGGGCCGGGGGCCAGGATACGCCGCATGCCGCAGGGTGCGGGGGGGGAGGGGGAAGTGTCCCTGTATACCCAGCCCCCGCGCCCCACCCCAGAGCCAGCCGCGTCTCAGCACCGGGCGAGGGGTCCCCGTACGCCCAGCCCCCGC
>NW_020694068.1:0-3736 GCF_002925995.2 Terrapene triunguis
GCCAAAGATCAGATGAAAGATAGTGACCTGGACCGGAAAGTGACCGAATTGGAGGATGCAGCCAGGCGGCAGGACGAAGCCATACAGGCCTACAACAGGGACATTGAGGATATCCTGAAAGACATTAACAACCTGGAAGATATCAAGAAGACCTTGCCGTCTGGCTGTTTCAACACCCCGTCCATCGAGAAACCCTAAGGGTGTGCTGGGGGTGGGGGGCATTCCCCCAGTGACTGGTGGAGCAATTGTTTGGCTATGGAGTGCCTTAACACACAGAGTACCTTCTTCGAATCCCCAGCTCTCCGCTGCTCACAGTTGCTGTCTTCTTTCCAAATCAGGAAAAGTTGCAAAGTTTTAAAGAGAAGCAAATTAAATATCCATTTTGGGGCATCAAAAGGTTTTTTTATAAATTTTCTCTTCCTCAACACTCCACCTTTGCCCCTCTCTCATACACACTTCCCTTTGATTTGCACAAGGATGTGAAATGTTTTGGACTACTCTTACTGCAGTGCAGAAATGACCACGTGAGCCGGTGTACAGTGGGGCAAACTAGCTCTCGTTTTTCTCCTCTTCCCCCTAACACGTTAAAACCTCCTCAGTCCCAGAGTTCGCTGTTTCTATGAAGGAAAGGGTTGGCTATCAAAGTATTATTACAATGGCCAGTATAGCTGCACTCATAAAGAACACTAATCCCCTTCCCCAAATGTTAACCATTTTTTAAAAAATCTACGTAAATTAGTGGCCAATCAAAATATTTTGTACCCATCTACCAAATGGTTTAGTATCTTTCTAGAGTGCAGTATATCCATCTACTGAGAAAGATATACAGCCTCTAAGAAGAGCTTGAGGGAGGAAAGGGAGAGGAATGGGGTGATAGGTCTCAACAACATTACTGTTGACCTATAAACTAGAAATTTTGTCTCATATCTGTGAACAGCTGCCTAACCCAATTCTCCAAGTAGGGAATCTTGCAAGTGATCAGCTCTGATCTCCTCAGTAATAGTCACTAGGAGTCTCAAAAGAAAACTTCCAGAGAGAGAGAGAGAGAGAGAGAGATTTTTTTAAAGCCACTAAGATCTTTTTGAAGAAGAAAGCAGAGAGCTCTTATCAGTTAGTCTGTCTGAATATGAAGTTGGTGCCTTCAGGTAGAAAATGGGTGTCTAAGATAGAGATGTAAGGGTCTGTCTCTCCATCCCTATTTTCCTGCTGATCTCCCAGTCTTCCTAAAATGCTGCAGAACAGATTGTTCAGGCCTAGCTCTGATGGCAGATATCCAGCACGCGCAGTATTTCACACAGCTGCCACTGCTGCCTCTTTAGAATTTCTGTCCAACTCAATGTCACCTGCTCCCACCTAGTTAAGCTACCTTGTAGGGTGGGGGGAGGGGTTGCCTTTAACTCCTCCCCCTTGAGTTTTCTCATTAGATCAGTCTGACACCCACTGCCTTTGAGATCCATATATATCTATTCTTAAACACTATGCAACTTTGTACGTTTGCGTAGCGGGGAAGAAATTATTATCTGACACACACTGGTGCTATTAATTATTTCAAATTGATATTTTTGAGTGAATGTGGGTTTTTTGTTTTGTGTCTGTTTGTTTTATCATGATTATAGAGTGAGGAAGTCTATCTTTTTGTGTGTGTGTGTAAATATACTCGGTCCTATTTCCAGAATGGCACAGTCTGTTCTCCTCTACTTGCTTCCTCTTAACCATCACTACACATGCACCATATATCTCTTCCATTTATTATTCCTTTGGGGTCAGGCATCTCCCCTGGCCAGGCTCCTGCTCTCTTCCCTCCTTTGTGTTTGCAATATCTCTATTCTGTGGTATTAACAATAACCCGCTTGCCTGTGTGTGCAGCCCAATGATGGGGCACCCAGCCTCTCTTCCAGAGCCAGCTCCAGCCCCCCGAAGGACTCTGAAGTGTGTAGCTCATAAGAAACTGATTACCATCTTCGTTTCTGACTAATGAAAGTGAGATGCTGATTTTGGATGGTTATGGCTTTGCTCCTGGGAGTTGTAGCACTATTATAGGCCCAGTAGAGGTCTAAATGCTGAATCTGTAGCCTTCCTACATGTGCGAGAAATGAGAGCTCAGTTTGGGGCTCTGTACAGCATCAGGGACAGTGCTACTGGGCAGGGGAGAGTGGTTCCAGCCAGCCCTCATGTCTCCTGCATCTTTCTAGGAGCTTGTTACAATTTACCAAAAACTGACTTGGAATTCCCCTGCCCGTGAATGCTCCTAATCCCACCAGTGGAGGAGAGCTGCCTTGCCCGTCACACTTCTGGAACTTTCACATATCAGTATTTCCTGGCTGACTGCTCTGGTCCTGTGGCTGCCTCCTAACCATGTCACCTCTCTGCCAAGGCTGTGGAAAGAGCAGATACAAAGAGGCAACACCATGCCCTGGCTGACCTCAGGTGTAAGGTTTCTGGCTTTTCACTTTTTCTTAAGCTGTTTTTAACAGATTTTTATTTTTAAAAAAAAGATCTTTATAAGCAATCTCTTAATACACTACTGCCTTACAGCCCCATTATCTCATTGTATAGGTCCAGTTATTTCTTTGCATAATGTGATGACAAGAAGGCTGCTGGTAGAATGCTGGTTGTCACAGGGAACACAAAGTTCCCTCATTTTATTCTTGCCTGTGGCCTCCTCCATATGTGCCTTCACTTCAGCTTTTGCCTTAATCTGTGGTCTTGCTGTCTGGGGCGGTGAACAAAATGCAACACTTTCAGTTTTTTTATGTATAAAACAGTATTTCTTATTTATAATAAAGTCTGAATATTTGTAACCCCTTATACCGTGAGTTTCTTTGAGTGTTCCTTTATTTGGGGAAAGCGGACGATGACTTGGCATGTAAGGTTTGCCTCTTGAAGGCCAATGAATTCAATATGTGGGTTGGGATACAGATCCCCCTCCCCCCTTTTCTACTGGGATTGTTTTGGTTTATCTGCTTTGAGAGGACCTCACCTAAATCTTCTCTTGGGATTTGTAACAGTGAAGAGATCTCATCTCATGATGAGAACCATGAGAGGAGGAGTCTGACTTTGCTCTTGTGGGAATTGATAGATGGATGCTAACTTTCTCTGAACTTTCGGAGGCAATACATATATGCACTGTGTACCTTCTGCTGTCCCTGCTTTGTTTGATGTAGGCGGTAGATCCCTGCCCGGGACTGTTTTTTTAATCCTGCTCCCGTCCCACCCAGCAATACCTTCTCCCACTCACACCTGCTCTTGCATTTTTATCCCGCTCCCACCTACAAAATCCTTAGATTCCGCTAGAGAGAGAGATTATCCCCTGCTAAAAAAAAAAAAAGGGGTGGGGGGAAGGTCAGTTAATATATATACAGAAAACATCAGAGTTACAAACACAAGAGTTATGAACTGACAAGTCAACCACACATCTCATTTGGAACCAGAACTATGCAATCAGGCAGCAGCAGAGACAAAAAAAAATCAAATACAGTACTGTACTGTGTTAAACATAAACTACTAAAAAAAAGGGAAAGCAGCATTTTTCTTCTGCGTAGTAAAGTTTCATAGCTGTATTAAGTCAATGTTCAGTTGTAAACCTTTGAAAGAACCACCATAACGTTTTGTTCAGAGTTACAAACATTTCAGAGGTACGAACAACCTCCATTCCCGAGTGTTCTTAACTCCGAGGTTCTGCTGTAAAATGGAATTCAGACACAATTTTTATCACTAAAAGAATAAAACAAATCTT
>NW_020694069.1:0-735 GCF_002925995.2 Terrapene triunguis
CACGTCGACTAGGTTTATTGCGACCTTGGACACAATTGCAGTTCCCCATAGATTACTTAGGGTATGTCTACACTACGAAATTAGGTCGAATTTATAGAAGCCGGTTTAATAGAAATCGGTTGTATACAGCCGATTGTGTGTGTCCCCACATAAAATGCTCTAAGTGCTCTAGTCGGCGGACCGCGTCCACAGTACCGAGGCTAGCGTCGACTTCCGGAGCATTGCACTATGGGTAGCTATCCCACAGTTCCCGCAGTATCCGCCGCCCATTGGAATTCTGGGTTGAGATCCCAATGCCTGAATGATGCAAAACAGTGTCGCGGGGGGTTCTGGGTACATGTCATCAGGCCCCTCCCCCTCCGTCAGAGCAACGGCAGACAATAGATTCGCGCCTTTTTACCTGGGTTACCTGTGCAGACAACATACCACGGCAAGCATGGAGCCCACTCAGCTCAGCTCACTGTCACCATATGTCATCTGGGTGCCGGCAGACGTGGTACTGCATTGCTACACAGCAGCAGCAGCTAACTGCCTTTTGGCGGTAGACGGTGCAGCATGACTGGTAGCCTTCATCGGCGATCTGGGTGCTGGCAGCCATGGGGCTGGCAGCCGTAGGGCTGCATTGCACCAGCCCCTTGCCTTTTGGTAGAAGATGGTATATTACGACTGGTATCCGTCGTCATCGTACTGCAGTGGCTGTCAATCATGGGCACCTGGGCAGACATGCTCAGTCCT
>NW_020694069.1:745-4250 GCF_002925995.2 Terrapene triunguis
TCTGGGTGCTGGCAGACGTGGGGCTGGCAGACGTGGGGCTGCATTGCTACACAGCAGCAGCCCCTTGCCTTTTGGCAGTAGATGGTGTATTAAGATTGATATCCGTCGTCGTCATATTGCGGTTCGATCAGAGGCACCTGGGCAGACATGCTTAGTCCTATTGAAGTGTCTTGACGATGATGGCTATCAATCTTAGTACACTAACTGCCAAGCGCCCAGTATTTTCTGCCAAGCACACAGAAGATGCCGAGGGCTATCAGTCATGCTGCACCGTCGTCTGCCAGCTTAAGATGTAAAAAATAGATTTGTTCTGTATTCATTTGCTTCCCCCTCCCTCCGTGAAATCAACGGCCTGCTAAACCCAGGCTTTTGAGTTCAATCTTTGGGGGGGGGCCATTCTGTGTGACAGTTGTTTGTGTTTCTCCCTGATGCACAGCCACCTTTGTTGATTTTAATTCCCTGTACCTGTACGCCATGTCGTCACTCGCCCCTCCCTCCCTCCCTCCTTCCCCTGGTCCGTCAGATACTAGTTTCGCACCTTTTTTCAGACCAGACGCCATAGCTAGCACTGGGATCATGGAGCCCGCTCAGATCACCGCGGCAATTATGAGCACTATGAACACCACGCGCATTGTCCTGGAGTATATGCAGAGCCAGGACATGCCAAAGCAAAACCAGGACCAGCCGAGGAGGCAATTGCAGCGCGGCGACGAGAGTGATGAGGAAATTGACATGGACATAGACCTCTCACAAGGCACAGGCCCCAGCAATGTGGAAATCATGGTGTTACCGGGGCAGGTTCATGCCGTGGAACGCCAATTCTGGGCCTGGGAAACAAGCACAGATTGGTGGGACCACATCGTGCTGCAGGTGTGGGACGATTCCCAGTGGCTGCGAAACTTTCGCATGCGTAAGGGCACTTTCATGGAACTTTGTGACTTGCTTTCCCCTGCCCTGAAGCGCCAGAATACCAGGATGAGAGCAGCCCTCACAGTTGAGAAGCGAGTGGCGATACCCCTGTGGAAGCTTGCAACGCCAGACAGCTACCGGTCAGTCGGGAATCAATTTGGAGTGGGCAAATCTACTGTGGGGGCTGCTGTGATCCAAGTTGCCAGGGCAATGAAAGACCTGGTGATATCAAGGGTAGTGACTCTGGGAAACGTGCAGGCCATAGTGGATGGCTTTGCTGCAATGGGATTCCCAAACTGTGTTGGGGCCATAGACGGAACCCATATCCCTATCTTGGCACCGGAGCACCAAGCCACCGAGTACATAAACCGCAAGGGGTACTTTTCAATGCTGCTGCAAGCCCTGGTGGATCACAAGGGGGACGTTTCACCAACATCAACGTGGGATGGCCGGGAAAGGTACATGATGCTCGCGTCTTCAGGCACTCTGCTCTGTTTTGAAAGCTGGAGGAAGGGACTTTCTTCCCGGACCAGAAAGTAACCGTTGGGGATGTTGAAATGCCTATCGTGATCCTTGGGGACCCAGCCTACCCCTTAATGCCATGGCTCATGAAGCCGTACACAGGCAGCCTGGACAGGAGTCAGGACCCGTTCAACTACAGGCTGAGCAAGTGCCGAATGGTGGTGGAATGTGCATTTGGATGTTTAAAAGCGCGCTGGCGCAGCTTACTGACTCGCTCAGACCTCAGCGAAAAGAATATCCCCATTGTTATTGCTGCTTGCTGTGCGCTCCACAATATCTGTGAGAGTAAGGGGGAGACATTTATGGCGGGGTGGGAGGTTGAGGCAAATCGCCTGGCCGCTGATTACGCGCAGCCAGACACCAGGGCGGTTAGAGGAGCACAGCAGGGCGCGGTGCACATCAGAGAAGCTTTGAAAACGAGTTTTGTGACTGGGCAGGCTACGGTGTGAAACTTCTGTTTGTTTCTCCTTGATGAACCCTCCGCCCCCCCCACCCGGTTCAGTCTACTTCCCTGTAAACCAACCACCCCACCCTCTCCTCCCCCCTTCGAGCACCGCTTGCAGAGGCAATAAAGTCATTGTTACTTCACATTCATGCATTCTTTATTAATTCATCACACAACTAGGAGGATAATTGCCAAGGTAGCCCGGGATGGGTGAGGGAGGAGGGAAGGAAAAGGACACACTGCAGTTTAAAACTTTAACTCTTATTGAAGGCCAGCCTTCTGATGCTCGGGCAATCATCTGGGGTGGAGTGACTGGGTGGCCGGAGGCCCCCCCACTGTGTTTTTGGGCGTCTGGGTGAGGAGGCTATGGAACTTGGGGAGGAGGGCTGTTGGTTACACAGGGGCTGTAGCGGCGGTCTCTGCTCCTGCTACCTTTCCTGCAGCTCAACCATACGCTGGAGCATATCAGTTTGATGCTCCAGCAGCCGGAGCATCGACTCTTGCCTTCTGTCAGCAAGCTGACGCCACCTATCATCTTCAGCCCGCCACTTGCTCTGTTCATCCCGCGATTCAGCCCACCACCTCTCCTCTCGTTCATATTGTGCTTTTCTGTAGTCTGACATTGACTGCCTCCACGCATTCTGCTGTGCTCTGTCAGTGTGGGAGGACATCTGGAGCTCCGTGAACATATCGTCCCGCATCCTCCGTTTTCTCCTTCTAATCTTCACTAGCCTCTGTGAAGGAGAAACATTTGCAGCTGGTGGAGGAGAAGGGAGAGATGGTTAAAAAAGACACATTTTAGAGAACAATGGGTACACTCTTTCACGTTAAATTTTGCTGTTCACATTACACAGCACATGTGCTTTCGTTACAAGGTCGCATTTTCCCTCTTATATTGAGGGCCTGCCGGTTTGGTGTGAAAGATCACTCACGCAGTGCCAGGCAACAGATTTCGGCTTGCAGGCAGCCATGGTAAGACACAGTCTTTTGGCTTTTTTAACCTTCTTAACATGTAGCGCTCTCATTTCCCATACCAAGCACCCGTTGGGTTGGCCATTTAAAATGGGTTTGTAATGTAAAAAGAGGGGCTGCGGTTTCCGGGTTAACATGCAGCACAAACCCAACTAACTCCCCTCCCCCCCCACACCCAATTCTCTGGGATGATCACTTCACCCCTCCCCCCCACCGCGTGGCTAACAGCGGGGAATATTTCTTTTCAGCAGAGCAGGAAGGGGCACCTCTGAATGTCCCCTTAATAAAATCGCCCCATTTCAACCAGGTGACCGTGAATGATATCACTCTCCTGAGGATAACAAAGAGCGATAAGGAATGGATGTTGTCTGCATGCCAGCAAACACCGGGACCATACGCTGCCATGCTTTGTTATGCAATGATTCCAGACTACGTGCTACTGGCCTGGCGTGGTAAAGTGTCCTACCATGGTGGACGGGATGAGGCAGCCCTCCCCAGAAACCTTTTGCAAAGGCTTTGAGTACATGAAGGAGAGTTTTCTGCAGATGTCCCTGGAGGATTTCCGCTCCATCCCCATACACGTTAACAGACTTTTCCAGTAGCTGTACTGGCCGCGATTGCCAGGGCAAATTAATCATTAATCATTAAACACGCTTG
>NW_020694070.1:0-2972 GCF_002925995.2 Terrapene triunguis
GCCAGAGCTAGTGGTCTTCCTTCCCTTCCTTTTAGCTTTGCTGGAATGGCAGGGGATCAGATCCACAAAAGTATTTAGCTGCCTAACTCCCATTAATTTCAGAGCTGGGGACCTAAATACCTTTGAGGATATGGGCCTGGGTGATTAACCGCATGGTGACGCCAAGGATTAGGGAAATGCTTGTTGATAAAGAGATAGAGATTTGAAATTGGGCTTGGGCCGAAACTGTTTCCATTTTGGATTTTGGCCTGGCTTAATTTGATGATTTTTGGTTCTTTTTTTTAAGGTTTCAGTTTTATTTCTCACTAAATTGAAGCCAATTTACCCCAAATCCCCCAAAGTAGGTAACATAAAAGACTTGACAAGAAATATGAAGTGGGGCCTTGAGCAGGCATTGAGTTCTCTGCCTCTGGAGAATCCCTAATGCCACAGCACTACTAGGAACCCTGCAGCTCCTGCACAGCTGAGTCCACTTAGTGTGCTCCTCTACCTGATTTGAGTTTGCAAACAGAAATACTGCAGGTGCATTCTATTGAAAATGTGGCCCTACCTGTCTGCACATGTAGCTCCCAGTGAACATGTTACACAGTCAGAGGCACTGGAGCAGCTGACCGACATGGACTCTGCACCTGGAACAAGTTAGTCCACTAAATTACCAGCTGAGAAGGGTGCACAGAAGGGAAGGTAACTTTTTTGAATTTTTATTTTATTTTCTCATTCTCCCAGGTACCCCACAGGTCAGCGCTACTACTGAAAGGGATCTGCTTGTGCTTACTGTAAGGGAATATACCTCGGCACAGTGGGTATGACTGGTGCACATTTTCATGGTCAGTTCCATCAGGATTTGCTTGGAGGTGAAGGTTCTTTTCTGTCTCTAAAGAGCCAGTATTCTAAAGTGGAGAGGCAAAACAAAGCAACTTGTTAATAATTAAAGAGGCCTTCAAGCCTTTTACTTGGATTGAGCAGGGTGGGGCTAAAAGGGAATGTCTGTTTTAGAACTTGGCATATAAATAGGTTGGATTGATCTAGTTAGTTTGCCCTATCTACCAAGCTGGGACAAACGGCTGGAGAAGTCCTCTGCATTGTTTAGGCACACTGCATGTAACTTCCATTTTCATTTCACTACAGCACTGAAGACCAAATTCATAACAACAAAACTATTATTTGGTTGCTCTTGGAATGTGGCAAATACTTAATTACGTTGCAACAAGCCACACAACAGTGTCTCAAAGTCTAGGCAAAAGCTGCTGCTGCTGCAGCAGCAGCAAGCTCTATCATCTTGCGTTTCATTAAAGCCTTCTCTCCTCCGGAATAGGCTCTCTGCCTCACACACACAATCTCTGCAGTGCTCACATCCATGGCCTTGTGCCATGCTTGTCCCTGGGTCTCTACTCCCCAACATGCCTCCTGCCACCCTGGTACTCACACAAAGAGCTAGTACCTGGTTCACTAGTTATCTTAACAGTCTGTTACCACCAGGAAATCGCTTGGAATACTCCTGACTAACTAGTAGGGATGGCTACTTAAAGTTCTCCCCTCTGCCTTTTCTGCTGGGATTTCTTCCAATGGTTTTTGTTTCTTCTTATGGTGTTTGCTGCCGTGAAGCTGGCTGTGTACATGCTGCCTCATGGCTCTTCTATGCGGCACACACTGTTCTTTCTCTCCAGCCACAAATAGAAGCCTCCTAGTCCCGGTTAGATGCTCAGCACCTAGTTTTCTCAGTTAATCCTTTGCCAGTTGCTTAGCACTCTCCCACGGAGTTTTCTTGCTAGTTAAGGTCTTCTACTATATGTATTGCTGTGGTATCTGAGAGCCTTAGGGTATGTCTACACTACAAAATTAGGTCGGATTTATAGAAGCCGGTTTTATAGAAACCGGTTGTATGCAGCCGATTGTGTGTGTCCCCACCTAAAATGCTCTAAGTGCATGAAGTCGGCGGACCGCGTCCACAGTACCGAGGCTAGCGTCGACTTCCGGTGCATTGCACTATGGTACCTATCCCACAGTTCCCGGAGCCTCCGGCGCCCATTGGAATTATGGGTTGAGATCGCAATGCCCGGATGATGCAAAGCAGTGCCGCGAGGGGTTCTGGGTACATTGCGTCAGGCCCCTCCCCCGCCGTCACAGCAACGGCAGACAATAGATTCGCGCCTTTTTACCTGGGTTACCTGTGCAGACAACATACCACGCCAAGCATTGAGCCCGCTCAGCTCAGCTCACCGTCACCATATCTCTTCCGGGTGCCGGCAAACGTGGAACTGCATTGCTAAACAGCAGCAGCAGCTTACTGCCTTTTGGCGGTAGACGGTGCAGCATAACTGGTAGCCTTCATTGGCGATCTGGGTGCTGGCAGCTGTGGGGCTGGCAGCCGTGGTGCTGCATTGCACCAGCCCCTTGCCTTTTGGTAGAAGATGGTTTATTACGACTGGTATCCGTCGTCATCGTACTGCAGCGGCTGTCAATCATGGGCACCCGGGCAGACAATGATGGTTATCAGTCGTAGTATGCTATTTTCTGCCAAGTGCCCAGTATTGTCTGCTAAGCACCCAGAAGAGGCCGATGGCGATCTGGGTGCTGGCAGACATGGGGCTGGCAGACGTGGGGCTAGATTGCTACACAGCAGCAACCCCTTGCCTTTTGGGCAGTAGATAGCATATTACGATTGGTATCCATCATTGTCGTACTGCAGTGGGTATCAGATGGTGCAATAGACCTGAAGGCTAACTGCCAAGCGCCCAGTATTTGCTGCCAAGCACCCAGAAAATGCCAAGGGCTATCAGTCATGCTGCACCGTCGTCTTAAGATGTAAAAAATAGATTTATTCTGCATTCATTTGCTTCCCCCCTCCCTCCTGCTAAACCCAGGCTTTTGAGTTCAATCTTTGGAGGCGGGGCATTCTGTGTGACAGTTGTTTGTGTTTCTCCCTGATGCAAAGCCACCTTTCTTGATTTTAATTCCCTGTACCTGTACGC
>NW_020694071.1:0-4318 GCF_002925995.2 Terrapene triunguis
AAGTGGTTGGCATAGTGGAGCTCTGTGCCCATGCAGGACTGGGGTCTGACTGGCCTCATTAAGAGCTTAATCCTGTGCCCACTACAGTCAATAGTAAAGCATCCATTGGCTTCATTGCCACAGGATTGGATACTACTGGCCAGGATTTCTGACGAACTCAGCACCTTGGATGCACATCGGGTTCTGAGCCCTTGAGAACCTGGCCCCGCACTGGCCAAAGAGACTGAACCCTTGAGAATTAGCCAGGCCTGGCTGAACTGGGGACTCAGGCCCTCTGATAGGTAGCACTTCTTTGTCACTGGATGCTTGTTCCTCATTGGCTGGAAGAAGACTAAAAACAAGGCCTCTAACGTACTATTCGGGAAGGGATAGCCGTAGTCATTCACTGAGGAGGATTCCTGTAGGTATAAAGCAATCTAGGCCAAATTCCCGCCGTGTGTACCTCCATTGATGGCGCAGGAGATGGCCTACAGGGGGCGGGCCCTATGCGGAGAACATGGGTTAGGTAGAGATATTAAGAAGTTAGTTGGCTTTGCTTTTAATGCAACTAATGTTTAGTATTCTTTTAAAAAACTTTACAAGGATGTTTTCTTCTCCCCTCTTGCTTTTCCAAAGAAAGCCAAGGGGCACCAAACAATCCGGAGGGTCCATAAAATCACCACATTTTCTTAAACTAATAGTGACCAAATCTCAAATCAATATGAGCTCCAATTCAACAAGAAAGTGGAAAAGCTGCACTTTATGAACATGCAGGTTATTAATCATAGAATCATAGAAGATTAGGGTTGGAAGAGACCTCAGGAGGTCATCTAGTCCAATCCCCTGCTCAAAGCAGGACCAACCATAACTAAATCATCCCAGCCAGGGCTTTGTCAAGCCTGACCTTAAAAACCTCTAATGATGGAGGTTCCACCATCTCCCTAGGTAACCCCTTCCAGTGCTTCATCACCCTCCTAGCGAAATAGTGTTTCCAGCCTACACCTCCCTCACTGCAACTTGAGCCCATTACTCCTTGTTCTGTCATCTGCCACTACTGAGAACAGCTGTGCTCCATCCTCTTTGGAAGCCCCCTTCAGGTAGTTGAAGGCTGCTATCAAATCCCCCCTCAGTCTTCTCTTCTGCAGACTAAACAAGCCCAGTTCCCTCAGCCTCTCTTCGTAAGTCATGTGTCCCAGCCCCCTAATCATTTTCATTGCCCTCCACTGGACTTTCTCTAATTTGTCCACAACGTTTCTGTAGTGGGGGACCCAAAACTGGACGCAGTACTCCAGATGTGGCCTCACTAATGCTGAAGAGAGGGGAATAATCACTTCCCTTGATCTGTTGGCAATGCTCATACTAATGCAGCCCAATATACCGTTAGCCTTCTTGGCAACAAGGGCACACTGTTGATTCATATCCAGCGTCTCATCCACTGTAATCCCCAGGACCTTTTCTGCAGAACTGCTGCTTAGCCAGTCGGACCCCAGACTGTAGCAGTGCATGGGATTCTTCCGTCCTAAGTGCATGTCATAACTATAAAGGGGAAGGGTAACAGCTCTCCTGTGTACAGTACTATAAAATCCCTCCTGGCCAGAGACTCCAAAATCCTTTTCCCTGTAAAGGGTTAAGAAGCTCAGGTAACCTGGCTGACACCTGACCCAAAAGACCAATAAGGGGACAAGATACTTTCAAATCTTGGGGGGGGGGGAGGCTTTTGTTTGTGCTCTTTGTTTGGGAGGTTGTTCGCTCTTGGGACTGAGAGGGACCAGACATCAATCCAGGTTCTCCAAATCTTTCTGAACAAGTCTCTCATATTTCAAACTTGTAAGTAAACAGCAAAAGTCCACAGGAATGTGGACTTTTTACCAGAGACCCAAACAAAGGTGGTGGAACCGGATCCCCTGCCAACGACTGCAACAGCCGTAGTGGATCCAATCCCAGAGACCCAGCCAAAGCCAGTCCCAGAACCGGAACTGGCAACGCAACCAGCACCAGAACCATTGCCAGCACTGAGTCCAGCGCTTGCAAACCCGTCTACAACTCCAATGCCAGAGGGCACCAGCGAGCCTGAACTGGCGGAAGCAGCAGATAACCCTACCCAAGAGGCTCAGCCAGAGCCTGAAATACCACATAGTGCACCAGCGGACAGCGGATCACAGTCAATGGAAACAGCCCCAGCCCCTACATCGCTTCCAGAGGGACCAAGCCCCAGTCCACAGTCCAAGGAGGAACTGATGTCTCCAGCATCAAGGAAACAGTTCCAGGCCGAGCAGGAAGCAGATGACAGCCTTCAGAAAGCTTGGGCATCGGCACGGAGCACCCCACCGCCTCTCAGCTCTTCTAACCGATCCCGGTTTGTTGTAGAACAAGGACTTTTATACAAGGAGACTCTTTCTGGTGGGCACCAGGAAGACTGGCATCCTCAAAGACAGTTGGTAGTTCCCACTAAGTATCGGGTAAAGCTCTTGAGCTTAGCCCATGATCATCCCAGTGGCCATTCTGGGGTGAACAGAACCAAAGACTGGTTGGGGAAGTCCTTCTACTGGGAGGGAATGGGCAAGGACATTGCTAATTATGTCCGGTCTTGTGAGGTGTGCCAACGAGTGGGAAAGCCCCAAGACCAGGTTAAAGCCCCTCTTCGGCCACTACCCATAATTGAAGTCCCATTTCAGTGAGTAGCTGTGGATATTCTGGGTCCTTTCCCAAAGAAGACCCCCAGAGGAAAGCAGTACATACTGACTTTCATGGATTTTGCTACCCGATGGCCGGAAGCAGTACCCTTAAGCAACACCAGGGCTAAAAGTGTGTGCCAGGCATTAGCAGACATTTTTGCCAGGGTAGGTTGGCCCTCCAACATCCTTACAGATTCGGGAACTAATTTCCTGGCAGGGACCATGAAAAACCTGTGGGAAGCTCATGGGGTGAATCACTTGGTTACCACCCCTTATCACCATCAAACCAATGGTCTGGTGAAGAGGTTTAATGGAACTTTGGGGGCCATGATACGTAAATTCGTAAATGAACACTCCAATGATTGGGACCTAGTGTTGCAGCAGTTGCTTTTTGCCTAAAGGGCTGTACCACATCCCAGTTTAGGGTTTTCACCATTTGAACTTGTGTATGGCCGCGAGGTTAAGGGGCCATTACAGTTGGTAAAGCAGCAATGGGAGGGGTTTACGCCTTCTCCAGGAACGAACATTCTAGACTTTGTAAGCAACCTACAAAGCACCCTCCGACACTCTTTAGCCCTTGCTAAAGAAAACCTAAAGGATGCTCAGGAAGAGCAAAAGGCCTGGTATGATAAACATTCCAGAGAACGGTCCTTCAAAGTAGGAGACCAAGTCATGGTCTTAAAGGCGCTCCAGGCCCATAAAATGGAAGCGTCGTGGGAAGGACCATTCACGGTCCAGCAGCGCCTAGGAGCTGTTAACTATCTCATAGCCTCCCCCACCTCCAACATAAAGCCTAAGGTATACCATGTTAATTCTCTTAAGCCCTTTTATTCCAGAGAATTAAACGTTTGCCAGTTTACATCCCAGGAAACAGATGACGCGGAGTGGCCTGAAGGTGTCTACTACGAAGGAAAAAGTGATGGTGGCGTGGAAGAGGTGAACCTCTCCGCGACCCTTGGACGTCTGCAGCGACAGCAGATCAAGGAGCTGTGCACAAGCTTTGCACCAATTTTCTCAGCCACCCCAGGACGGACCGAACGGGCATACCACTCCATTGACACAGGTAATGCTCACCCAATTAGAACCCCACCCTACCGGGAGTCACCTCATGCCCAAACTACTATACAAAGGGAGATCCAGGACATGCTACAGATGGGTATAATCCGCCCCTCTAATAGTGCATGGGCATCTCCAGTGGTTCTAGTTCCCAAACCAGATGGGGAAATACGCTTTTGCGTGGACTACCGTAAGCTAAATGCTGTAACTCGTCCTGACAACTATCCAATGCCACGCACAGATGAGCTATTGGAGAAATTGGGACATGCCCAATTCATCTCTACTTTAGACTTAACCAAAGGGTACTGGCAAGTACCACTAGATGAACCCGCTAAGGAAAGGTCCGCCTTCGTCACCCAGGCAGGGGTGTATGAATTCAATGTACTCCCTTTTGGGTTGCAAAATGCACCCGCCACCTTCCAAAGACTTGTGGATGGTCTCTTAGCGGGATTGGGAGAATCTGCAGTTGCCTACCTCGATGATGTGGCCATTTTTTCTGATTCATGGACAGAACACCTGGAGCACCTGGGAAAAGTCTTCGAGCGCATCCGACAGGCAGGACTAACTGTTAAGGCTAAAAAGTGTCAAATAGGCCAAAACAGAGTGAC
>NW_020694072.1:0-2512 GCF_002925995.2 Terrapene triunguis
CCCTGTGGTGCTGTGGCTAGAGCTGAGTGAATGATTCCTTGGGAATAATTTACTTGATACATGTAACTTCTTTTTCTGCTTGAGGACAATTTACAAGCAGACCATGATTCCCTCAGATTTGTTTTTAACTTAAATTTACCGCACAACGTTTGTTTGTTTTTTCTCTATGGACTGATCAAAAACAGTTCGCTGCAAGTATTGGCTACTCAATATTCCACTGAGCTGTGATTGGTCACAAAAGTCCCATAGTCACAGAAGTCCCATTGCTTTGTTTCTGTTCCTTGGTTATAACTCCTATATGCAAAAGAAAGAGTGAGGAAGCCACTGGAGCTTTGGAGTAGATAAATAGGATCAGGGAATGTTTTGAAACATTAAACCTTTCCCTTCCAGATCAGCCAGACCTTGCCCAAGGCATCATTCCTAGAAAAAACAGGCTACTGTAAAATTTATTGGATGGCTTCTGAGGTGACAATTTTTTTTTTCTTATCACATTCACACAAAGCCATTGAGTCTGTGATTCTAGCTGTGAAGGAGGCAGTTCGCTGACAGTATGGCTCATGTGCCACGAATCTGGCCATGAGTTTGGGGAACACTAACTGTTGTGTCAAACAGTAAGACATCCAAAATAAAATATACTAGGCATATTGCATTTATTGATTTGTAATTTTCACCACAGTTGTTTACCCAGACTAACTGCAGATGCTTGCACTGCACTACATGCAAAGGGTGAAGTCAGATCTTTTAATTGTCTCTGCATCAGGGCTCTGGTGAAGGGTTTTGCCAGTTTAAAACAATCTGCAATTATTTTAGTGTGAAAATCACTTTCTTTGAGTATTCATGCAAATAATACTCAATCGTGTGTGTGCTCACAGAATCACAGAACTGTAGGGCTGGAGGGATCATTGGCCTGCTAAACCCAGGGTTGTGAGTTCAATCCTTGAGGGGGCCACTTAGGGATCTGGGGCAAAATCAGTACTTGGTCCTGCTAGTGAAGGCAGGGGGCTGGACTTGATGACCTTTCAAGGTCCCTTCCAGTTCTAGGAGATAGGATATCTCCATTAATTATTATTATTATTAAATCATCAAGTCCAGCTGCTTGCGCTGCAGCAGAACCAAGTAAATCTAGACCATCCCTGACAGGTGTTTGTCCAATCTGTTTTTAAAAACCTTCAATGAAGGGGATTCCACAACCTCCTTTGGAAGTCTATTGCAGATCCTAACTACCCTTATAGTTAAAAAGTGTTTCCTAATATCTACCTATATCGCCTTTGCTTCAGATTAAGCCCATAACTTTTTGTCATACCTTCACTGGGCATGAAGAACAATTGATCACTATCCTTTATAACAGTCCTTAAAATATTTGAAGACTTATCAGGTCCCCCCTTCAGTCTTCTTTTCTCAAGACTAAGCATCCCCAGTTTTTTTTAACCTTTCCTCATAGGTCAGGTTTTCTAAACGTTTTATCATTTTTGTTGCTCTTCTCTGGACTCTATCCAGTTTGTCCAGATCTTTGCTGAAATATGGCACCCAGAACTGGACACAGTACTCCATCTGAGGCCTTACCAGTCCTGAGTAGAGTGGGACAATTACCCATGTCTTACATCTGACACCCCTGTTAATACAGAGTTAATGGAAAGCAAAGACAAAAGGGCAGAGGTAAAAGCAAAGGTGAAGTGAATTTTTTTTAAAGGCTGAGCATATACACAGAAAACCAAATCACTGGGCTATTGCTTGAGAACCAGAAAATGAGACTGATTAGAAATGAGAATGAAACAGACCAACCTAGTTTCATACTTCAAACCGAACTGAATGCAAAGAAGTAAAAAGCATAAACGGTGCAAAGCAAATTTGAGTTTTAAAATTCCTTCAATTTTAATAATCTAAGATGTTGCTATTTAACACAAGTAAGGAATTCAAATAAGTGAGTTTTAGGTTGACCATGTCCCTTTAATTATATTACATTCTGACACAGCACAAAGGGTGTCTGTGGGCCAAAACATCTGTGGTGTTGAAAGTCTGACTGTTCTTTCCCTTTGGGAATAAAAACTTTTTATTGTTATATAATCTTATTTGGATTATTTTTGGACATGCATCAGACAGGTACTGTAATTACGTTATTAAGGGTGAGTCCGTCAATGTTTTGTTGATTTTTAAAATCCATAATTTACAGTCTTTGATCCTACAAAAGCCTCACTCAGGTTAGTAGTCCTTATGACCCAGATTTTTCAAAGGTATTCAGGCATTGCTGCACTCAGTGTTGCAATGCCTAACTGATTCAGGCACCTAAGTCTTATTTTCAAAAGGGATTTTAGGCACTTCAGAGCCTAAATCCAATTGAATGGCTCCTAAGTGTCTAAATCTCTTTTGAAAATGAGTAAGGCATTGAACACCAGGGTACCGGCTCTAGGCACCAGCAAAACAAGCTGGTGCTTGGGGCGGCACATTTTTAGGGGCGGCATGGCCGGCGCCAGAATGCCGCCCCTAAAAATGTGCCCCGGCCGCCCTAGCTCAC
>NW_020694072.1:2612-20331 GCF_002925995.2 Terrapene triunguis
GGGGGGGGGGGGGGGTGCGCGGCCAAAATTGTTTCTGCTTGGGGCGGCAAAAATCCTAGAGCCGGCCCTGTTGAACACAGCAATGCCTACATGTCTTTAAATGCCTTTAAAAACCTGGGCCTATGCAAATAGCCCTATGCACTCCAATGGAACTACTCAAATAAGAAAGGGTTTGCAGGATGTGGCCCTTAGATTGTAAACTAGTTGGAGCAGAGAACTGCTTCATTTAACTGTAAAGCACCAGGCACAGCTATGGCAGAACTAAAACATTATAAAAGAGCAATACTGTAGAAATAACAGATCATTATATCTATAAAGTAACAAACCAAGGTTTTTCCCGTCCCCCAGCAGTTAATCTAGGAAATTTATTCTACTGATTCATCCACCAGTGGTAACTTGAAAAGTGCTGTGACACGCAAGCAATAAAAGATCCAAACCCTCGCTCTGTACAGTAATTACAGAACTAGAGACAGATCCTCAGCTCTGCCAGGATTTGCTCCATTCTAAAAGCAGAACTTGTGCATAACCCACATACTTAAGGCTACCCTTGGAAGAGATGCCCTTCCCAAATAAACCAAGGCAACGAGTTTTTGGGCAGTAGTGGATATTTACTTCTGACTCCGTGATTTGGCTTTTATACAGCACAGATTAGGTAAGAAAAAGGAGCACAAGGAGGAGAGCCAGTAAAACTCGGCTGTTTCATTCTGCAAAAACTCACTCAACATTTTCTTGGGTTTTAATCCATGTGGGTTAACAATTGCTCCCACTCCCCAGATTTAGAGCTGAGTGTGGGGTTCAAAGAAAGCCAAACGCTTACAGTAAAGCTCAGCTTCGCCTATTCCCATATTGAAACCAGGCAAAATTGCAAATTTCACCTAGTTTCGATGTCAAACCATAAATCAACCCAGGTTTGTTCACAAGGTTTGTGAATTCTAAATTAAACTTTTTTTTTTTTTTTTTTTGCATGATGCTGGCCTGAATTTTGAGCAGGCAACAGAACCAGGCAAGTTTAATGCGGTTTTGCATGTCATTTGGGAAGATTTATTACATTTCTACTAGTACTATTTCCATGCCAAAACCACATGGGATGAAGAGAAGGGAGAGAATTAGTGAAACTGTTCTGGAACAAGGTGACATGAGCCTCGAATACAGAAGATTAAGCTTATCCTTTAAAGTGGCAGCACAAAGGCTGGTAGGCTTCAAATGAGATATACAAGTTGTGTTTTGGTTGGCCAACACATTGCTCTCTGCTCTGCCTGCTGCTGGATGTCTTCATGTGGATAGGTAGATTATTAAAATACAGTACTCAACAGTCCTGTCCTTGGAGCACTTGACAGAGCAGAATTCTTTTGTATGTTTCAATACACTGATTGAGCCTAATAACAAAGCAGAGTGGAAAGATAATGCTATGTGCCTGTGACAAGGGACCCAGTAAATGCAAAATGCCTGGGATAAGGAATCCAGTACTCTAGACTGGCAATTGTACCTTGTTGTCTTTGTTTCAGGACAACTGAAATCATTTACAGACTCAGAAGTGTATATTTTTATTTTTAAGGTATCTTTATGGTAGGGAAGTTTGTGCCAATTATTTGCTACTACAGTGCTGGTTTAAATGGCATGTTTTAGAGCAGTATAGACACTACGTCAGCTGGACAAGGCAGGAGTTGCTGCACAGAATGTCTGAATCAGAAGCTCCAAAAAAAATTATTTTAGAACTTACTGTTCACCACAAAAGGAGAGAAACTACTTATTTTCCTTAGTAATAAGCTGTGTTGTCAGCCTGGACAGTAGTAAAAATAACTAAAATACTACAAAAAAGGAAAGGGTGTGTGTCTAAGTGTAACTGTCACTGCCCCACCCAGTACAATGGGAAAGAAATTAACGGGGTGGACCTACATTCCAGCAGCAACTCAGAATGACTACAGCTTTATATCTGTGCCTAGGGATATACATATTTTTTGTAGGTGATCACAAGAACGGCGGGAGAATCAGAAGCCACATGAAAGAAGTAAGAGGAGACAATGCACACAGAAAAAAATAGAAACATTTTTTTGTATAAGGAATTTATCTTCATGTCTTTCTAGAAAAGATTCAGCATGATTTCTGAACCAGAAGGTCACAGTGTAAATAGCAGAGATGGGTTCAGACAGGAACTTCTGATCTAAGGCACCACCCAAACTTTGGGGAAGTTGGGGAATCAGAGATGAATGTTGCAACTTGGGCTTTTCTCTGAATTATGAGGATGTTTGGATTTGGATCAGATGACTCTGCTCCATCTCTAATAATATGCGGAATGAACATCCCACTTTTACAGGGGCGTCCTGATGTCCTGGCCTATTGAAACCATTGTTTCATTTGAATTCACAATGCAGCCTGTTTGCTACCCGAGTCTCCAAAGCAACTCCCTTCTCTTGCACTGTTGTCCTTCCATAAAAAAGGAACTCAGGGCCCTCTTGCCTCTGTATGTGGCCTACATGATATCTTTCCCTGTTAAAATTTGCATTCTTAGATCTTCAGTGGAGATTGTTGGGTTGCTTCAAATCACCTGAGAATCAAATATACGGTTCCCAGACTCCACTGCACACCAGTGCATGGGCTGTACACTAGAGAAGAGCTGTGCTTGGGCCTAGCACAGAGGCCGTTGGGTTTCAAGTTCTTCTTTAAAGTAGGAAGTGGATTCTGAGAATTTTCAGAGTGGAAAGGAGAAGGTCAATGGTGAAGAAAGGGAAAAGCTGGTAGACTAGAAAAAAACGAGATCTGGAGAAGCACAGTGGGAGGTTACATCTGAGTATCTACCACCACAATAAAGCACCCCAACACTATCTTTTCCTGTCAAGCCCCCTTTATATGCTCCCTAGCAACAAGTGTCCCAGAACGGACTCCCCTCCTACATTTCAAACCTTCCCACTCATCCAAATGACTGTCAGAAAAGTGAATGTAGGGCTGGCTGTGTACAGTAACTCTGGGGACTTCAGCCTTATGGAGAACTTGGTGCTAGTTCCAGGCAGTCGTTTTACAAATTCCAGGGGTTTGCTTTCCTCCACACTTGAAATTAAGATTTTCAAAAAGTTAGTGCAGGCTTAGAAAAATGTCACCCATCATTTGAATCAAGCCATAAATATGATGCCTAACACTATCTGTTTCAATTAGAGACATACCTATGAAAAGAGGCATATTTTGGGTGCTGATTTCTCCTTATTCAGCAGTTCTTTCCCTACCTACGCTTGTCCCATGTGTAAATATTACATATTATTGGGAATAAAGAGGCTTACATTGCTGGGAAGTGGCTGGTCGAGCACAGAACCAGTGGCTTGTTGGAAAGTGGAGATGCTGCAATTTCTGGAGCTCCAGTATTGCTCGCTTCTTCTTTGCATGCTCAGTCCTTTCATTTTCTTTTCTTCTCCAAGTCTCCAATCTGGAGATAAGACAGAGACACATGGTGTTTTCAGCTAGGATGCTTGTACACCTGATCTTATCTTCTCAATTCTCCCAGCCTGTTCATAATAATAAGGGGCTAGGATTAGATTAGTGAATTTCAGTCTCCTTACAAACACTATGACAGGACCACGCGCTGAGAGAGCCATTGCCTTTTCTGCTTCTGCTACACCTACATCACAAAAATGAGGTGTTAGAATCTGGATGTTCCTCTGTCTACAAGCTATGATCAGGAAGGATGGGTCTTGTTGTTCGAGTACAGGACTAGAAGTTAGAAGAGCTGGGGTCTATTTCCATCTCTGCCACCGACTCTCTATGCGATCTTGGGCAAATCACATAGGGCGCAATTTTCAAAAGCAGAGTCTAATTTGTTCCAAGCAAGACAACTGCAGCCCTCATTGACTTCAGCTGAAGTTGTGGGTGCTCAGCATCTCTGAAAGTCCAGCCCCAGTTGGCTAAAGTTGGGCATCCAAGATTAAAGATCACTTTTGAAAATTTGAGACCTAACTCATCCGTACTACCTCAGGTCCCCAAACAGCGAAAATAATGCTGGCCTATCTCACAGGGGTGCTGCAATGTCAATGGTATGGTTTGAGAGCCTCAGATGCTAGAGTAAAACAAGGTATTTTCCCCCTGGAGGATTCTGTTTAATGACTGGCCCAGTATCCTGAAAAGGATGAATTTTGGTAGCTATGAAAATAAATTTGGTCACAAAGGGACAAATTATTTTACTAAACATCACTACTGGCCTCAGAGTTCTGCAGTATTCAGCAAAAACCTGTTCCTCTTAGCATTAACTTTAGGCAGAAGTTCTCTGAGGTAGGGACTATATGTTTTGTTATGTGTTTGTACAGCACCTAGCACATTCTGGATATTACAACAAAAAACAGAAGCAGCATTAGATACTGTAACATGGCTTAAGGTTCAAAATACTGCACCTCACTAGGGCTTTATCACTCCAGCTCACGTTGTTACTATCTTTCTGTTGATACATTTTCTTCCTCAGAAAGGTCCTAGGGAGAAAAATTCAGCATGACTCAACTGAGAGTTATAATCAAGACACCGACAATTATTTTTAATATAGAAACGTAGAGAGTATATTTGAGTCATTTTGTTTGTTTAAGCAATTGACAGAATCAGGATGCACTAAGAGAAATGTTCTTTTAAAAAAGTTTTTATTTTTTACTTCTCAAATAAAACAAACCTAATTTTCTCTCTCTCATAAGGATCCCTCTCTCTTTATTTATGTTCATTTTGGAATGGCAGCCTTATTAAGTTAGTGAAAAAGACAGCATATGATGTTTTATAAAAAACCCCATAGCCACTCACTCATCTTTTTACTTTGTTAATTTCCAAAGTTGCTTCTTCTTCCTGGTTGCACAATGTCACTTGAGGCAGTACTACTATAAGCTCATGACATGGACAGGCCATTCTAGGTCTCTTTACAACCCTGCTCCCCCAATCTGACCTGAATCATCATTAATGTTTTACCTTACCAGGGGCTCTCAAACCATTAATAGCTCAGCAGAGACAGTGTACACCTGACAGGTTTTGAGAATGAAAATTGGGTGTTCAAGTGATTAAAATAAAATCTGATCATCTAACAAGGTCTTGTTTAAAGGTGGCACAGTAGCTTGTGCAAGCAGCAATTCAATGGCCGAGCTGGCAGATCAAACCTTTACAAAGGTTCAACAAAAGCCGTTTTCATCTCCAGACTCCAGCTCCCCTGCACTCAAAGGCAGGGTAGAGCTGCCCTGCATTATTTGTCAACTTTGTATACACATAGTCACCACTGTTACCATTTGATTCAAGCAGAGGGAACGAAGTGTGAAGACCTTGTCTCTCAGGAAACTGTTCAGGTTTGTGAGGAGATAAGCATGCTCAGTAAGAGCATTTTGGAACTGAAGGTAACAGAGTAAATGGCACTAAACAGAACTGGTTCTTTAAAGTGTGAGTGCTCCTTTTAGCGGTGCAGAGCCTATGGAGCTAGGGAAGCTAGTTTTTATCTTGCTTTACAGATTATCTGCTAAATGATCAGCTATATGTTGATGGCAAGATTTTTATACCAAGAGATGATATAAGAGGCAGATAAAAGCTTGGTTTTCAGATCCTCAGAGTTTGGAGTAATGGCTGTTAGAAAGGTTTCAGAGTAGCAGCCATGTTAGTCTGTATCCGCAAAAAGAACAGGAGTATTTGTGGCACCTTAGAGACTAACAAATTTATTTGAGCATAAGCTTTCGTGGGCTACAGCCCACTTCTTCGGATGCATAGAATGGGACATATATTGAAGAGATATATATACACATACAGAGAGCATGAAAAGGTGGGAGTTGTCTTACCAACTCTGAGAGGCCGATTAGTAAGAGCTCTGCACATAAATGGTTAGAAAGGAGCATAAACACTGCCAAATTAAGTGCAAGAATGTAATAAGAAAAGCCAAAGAGGAGTTTGAAGAACGGCTAGCCAAAAACTCAAAAGGTAATAACAAAATGTTTTTTAAGTACATCAGAAGCAGGAAGCCTGCTAAACAACCAGTAGTACCCCTGGATGATCGAGATACAAAAGGAGCACTTAAAGACGATAAAGTCATTGCGGAGAAACTAAATGAATTATTTGCTTCAGTCTTCACGACTGAGGATGTTAGGGAGATTCCCAAACCTGAGCCATCCTTTGTAGATGACAAAATTGAGGAATTGTCACAGACTGAAGTGTCATGAGAGGAGGTTTTGGAATTAATTGATAAACTTAACATTAACAAGTCACCGGGACCAGATGGCATTCACCCAAGAGTTCTGAAAGAACTCAAATGTGAAGTTGCGGAACTATTAACTAAGGTTTGTAACCTGTCCTTTAAATCGGCTTCTGTACCCAATGACTGGAAGTTAGCTAATGTAACGCCAATATTTAAAAAGGGCTCTAGAGGTGATCCCAGCAATTACAGACCGGTAAGTCTAACGTCTGTACCAGGCAAATTAGTCGAAACAATAGTTAAGAATAAAATTGTCCGACACATAGAAAAACAAACTGTTGAGCAATAGTCAACATGGTTTCTGTAAGGGGAAATCGTGTCTTACTAATCTATTAGAATTCTTTGAAGGGGTCAACAAACATGTGGACAAGGGGGATCCAGTGGACATAGTGTACTTAGATTTCCAGAAAGCCTTTGACAAGGTCCCTCACCAAAGGCTCTTATGTAAATTAAGCTGCCATGGGATAAAAGGGAAGGTCCTTTCATGGATTGAGAACTGGTTAAAAGACAGGGAACAAAGGGTAGGAATTAATGGTAAATTCTCAGAATGGAGAGGGGTAACTAGTGGTGTTCCCCAAGGGTCAGTCCTCGGACCGATCCTATTCAACTTATTCATAAATGATCTGGAGAAAGGGGTAAACAGTGAGGTGGCAAAGTTTGCAGATGATACTAAACTGCTAAAGATAGTTAAGACCAAAGCAGACTGTGAAGAACTTCAAAAAGATCTCACAAAACTAAGTGATTGGGCAACAAAATGGCAAATGAAATTTAATGTGGATAAATGTAAAGTAATGCACATTGGAAAAAATAACCCCAACTATACATACAATATGATGGGGGCTAATTTAGCTACAACAAGTCAGGAAAAAGATCTTGGAGTCATCGTGGATAGTTCTCTGAAAATGTCCACGCAGTGTGCAGAGGCAGTCAAAAAAGCAAACAGGATGTTAGGAATCATTAAAAAGGGGATAGAGAATAAGACTGAGAATATATTATTGCCCTTATATAAATCAATGGTACGCCCTCATCTCGAATACTGCGTACAGATGTGGTCTCCTCATCTAAAAAAAGATATACTGGCACTAGAAAAGGTTCAGAAAAGGGCAACTAAAATGATTAAGGGTTTGGAACGGGTCCCATATGAGGAGAGATTAAAGAGGCTAGGACTCTTCAGCTTGGAAAAGAGGAGACTAAGGGGGGATATGATAGAGGTATATAAAATCATGAGTGATGTGGAGAAAGTGGATAAGGAAAAGTTATTTACTTATTCCCATACAATACAAGAACTAGGGGTCATCAAATGAAATTAATAGGCAGCAGGTTTAAAACAAATAAAAGGAAGTTCTTCTTCACGCAGCGCACAGTCAACTTGAGGAACTCCTTACCTGAGGAGGTTGTGAAGGCTAGGACTATAACAGAGTTTAAAAGAGAACTGGATAAATTCATGGTGGTTAAGTCCATTAATGGCTATTAGCCAGGACGGATAAGGAATGGTGTCCCTAGCCTCTGTCTGTCAAAGGGTGGAGATGGATGGCAGGAGAGAGATCACTTGATCATTGCCTGTTAGGTTCACTCCCTCTGGGGCACCTGGCATTGGCCAGTGTCGGTAGACAGGATACTGGGCTAGATGGACCTTTGGTCTGACCCGGTACGGCCTTTCTTATGTTCTTAGTCACTGGCACAGGGCATAAATGCTGACTCTGGAAAAAAAATCATGGGTGATCGCCCCGTCAAACAGCTGTTTGGCCGTTCCCCAAACAACTAATCGGCAGCTGCTGCCAAACAGCTCAGGGAGGTGCTTGGAGGAGGGCAGAGAGCGGCGGCAGAGGGGCGGGACCTCAGGAGGAGGGGCAGAGGCCTCGGGGCAGAGCACCCCCAGGGAAAACTAGAAGTCGGCGTCTGTGGCACAGGGTTTCAAACTTGGGTCTCCTACTTTCTAAGTGAGTTCCCTAGTCACCAGGCCAGAGAGTCAATTTCACTCTATGGCCTATGACCATGGCAGTCTCTGAGGCCTGGTCTACACTACGAGTTTAGGTCGACTTTAGCAGCGTTAAATCGACTTAAGCCTGGACACGTTTACACTACGAAGCCCTTTCTGTCGACTTAAAGGGCCCTTTAAACCGGTTTCCTAACACCACCTCGACAAGGGGATTAGCGATAAAATCGACCTTAGGGGGTCGGAATTGGGCTAGTGTGGACGGAATTCGACATTACTGGCCTCCGGGAGCTATCCCACAGTGCTTCATTGTGACCGCTCTGGACAGCACTCTCATCTCAGATGCACTGGCCAGGTAGACAGGAAAAGCCCCGCGAACGTTTGAATTTCATTTCCTGTTTGCTCAGCGTGGAGAGCACAGGTGACCATGCAGAGCCCATCAGCACAGGTAACCGTGATGGAGTCCCAGTCCCAGTCCCAGGATCGCAGAAGAGCTCCAGCCTGGACCGAACGGGAGGTACAGGATCTGATCGCCATCTGGGGAGATGAAGCAGTGCTCGCCGAACTCCGAAACAGTAAAAGAAACGGCAAAACATTAGAAAAGATCTCCAAGGCCATGAAGGACAGAGGCCATAACAGGGACGCGCGGCAGTGCCGCGTGAAAATTAAGGAGCTAAGGCAAGCCTACCACAAAGTCAGAGACGCAAACGGAAGGTCCGGGGCAGAGCCGCAAACATGCCGCTACTACGCGGAGCTGCATGCCATTCTAGGGGGTGCAGCCACCACTAGCCCAAGCGTGTTCTATGAGTCCCTCTCTGCAAACGGGGAAGCGGGTTCGGCGGACGAGGAAGATGAGGATGGAGAGAACATAGATAGCTCACAGCAGCAAGGAAGCGGAGAAACCAGTTACCCCAACAGCCAGGATATGTTTGTCACCCTGGACCTGGAAACAGTAACCCCCGAACTGACCCAAGACCCTGAGGGCACACAGGGGACCTCTGGTGAGTGTACCTTTGTAAATATTACACATGGCTTAAAAACAAGCGTGTTTAATGATTAATGATTAATTTGCCCTGGCAATCGCGGCCAGTACAGCTACTGGAAAAGTCTGTTAACGTGTATGGGGATGGAGCGGAAATCCTCCAGGGACATCTCTAGAAAGCTCTCCTTCATGTAATCCCAAAGCCTTTGCAAAAGGTTTCTGGGGAGGGCTGCCTTATCCCGTCCGCCATGGTAGGACACTTTACCACGCCAGGCCAGTAGCACGTAGTCTGGAATCATTGCATAACAAAGCATGGCAGCGTATGGTCCCGGTGTTTGCTGGCATGCAGACAACATCCATTCCTTATCACTCTTTGTTATCCTCAGGAGAGTGATATCATTCACGGTCACCTGGTTAAAATGGGGCAATTTTATTAAGGGGACATTCAGAGGTGCCCCTTCCTGGTCTGCTGAACAGAAATATTCCCCGCTGTTACCCACGCGGTGGGGCGGAGGGTTGAAGTGACCATCCCAGAGAATTGGGTGTGAGGGGGAGGGGAGTTAGTTGGGTTTGTGCTGCATGTTAAACCTGAAATCGCAGCCCCTCCTTTTACATTGCAAACCCATTTTAAATGGCACGGGTGCTTGGTATGGGAAATGAGGGCAGAACTGTTTGAAACCATCCCCACATGTTAAGAAGGTTAAAAAAGCCCAAAGACTATATGTCTTACCATGGCTGCCTGCAAGCTGAAATCTGTGTCCTGGCACTGCGTGAGTGATCTCTCACACCAAACCAGGAGACTCTCAATATAAGAGGAAAAATGCGACCTTGTAACGAAAGCACATGTGCTGTGTGATGTTGTGAACAGCAAAATCTAACGTGAAAGAGTCTACCCATTGTTCTCTAAAATGTATCTTTTTTAACAACCTCTCCCTTCTCCACCAGCTGCAAATCTTACTCCTTCGCAGAGGCTAGTGAATATTCGAAGAAGGAAGCGAAGGACGCGTGACGAAATGTTTACTGAACTTCAGACTGCCTCCCACGCTGACAGAGCACAGCTGAATGCGTGGAGGCAGTCAATGACTGATTTTAAAAAAGCCCAATATGAGCGAGAGGAGAGGTGGCGTGCTGAATCGCGGGCTGAAGAGGAGAAGTTGCGTGCTGAAACGCGGGCTGAAGAGGAGAGGTGGCGTCAACTTGTAATCAGAAAGCAAGAGTCGATGCTCCGGCTGCTGGAGCATCAAAGTGATATGCTCCTGCGTATGGTTGAGCTGCAGGAAAGGCAGCAGGAGCAGAGACCGCCGCTACAGCCCCTCTGTAACCAGCAGCCATCCTCCCCAAGTCCCATTGCCTCCTCACCCAGACGCCCAAGAACACGGTGGGGGGGCCTTCGGCCACCCACTCACTCCACCCTAGATGATTTCCATAGCAATAAGTTTTAAAGTTTTAAATTGGAGTGTGTCCTTTTCCTTCCCTCCTCCCCCACCCATCCCGGGCTACCTTTCCAATTATCCCCCTAGTTGTGTGCTGAATTAATAAAGAATGCATGAATGTGAAGCAACAATGACTTTATTGCCTCTGCAAGTGGTGCTCGAAGGGGGGAGGGTAGTGGGGGAGGGTGGGGTGGTTGGTTTGCAGGGAAGTAGAGTTAACAGGGTGGTGGGGGAGGGGCAGAGGGTTCATCAAGGAGCAACAAACAGAAGTTTCACTCCGTAGCCTGGCCAGTCACAAAACTGGTTTTCAACGCTTCTCTGATGCGCACCGCGCCCTGCTGTGCTCCTCTAACCGCCCTGGTGTCTGGCTGCGCGTAATCAGCGGCCAGGCGATTTGCCTCAACCTCCCACCCCGCCATAAATGTCTCCCCCTTACTTTCACATATATTGTGGAGCGCACAGCAAGTAGCAATAACAATGGGGAGATTCTTTTCGTTAAGGTCTGAGCGAGTCAGTAAGCTGCGCCAGCGCGCTTTTAAACGGCCAAATGCACATTCCACCACCATTCGGCACTTGCTCAGCCTGTAGTTGAACAGGTCCTGACTGCTGTCCAGGCTGCCTGTGTATGGCTTCATGAGCCATGGCATTAAGGGGTAGGCTGGGTCCCCAAGGATCACGATAGGCATTTCAACATCCCCAACTGTTATTTTCTGGTCTGGGAAGAAAGTCCCTTCCTCCAGCTTTCGAAACAGAAGAGACTGCCTGAAGACGCGAGCATCATGTACTCTTCCCGGCCAGCCCACGTTGATGTCGGTGAAACGTCCCTTGTGATCCACCAGGGCTTGCAGCAGCATTGAAAAGTACCCCTTGCGGTTTATGTAGTCGGTGGCTTGGTGCGCCGGTGCCAAGATAGGGATATGGGTTCCGTCTATCGCCCCACCACAGTTTGGGAATCCCATTGCAGCAAAGCCATCCACTATGGTCTGCACGTTTCCCAGAGTCACTACCCTTGATATCACCAGGTCTCTCATTGCCCTGGCAACTTGGATCACAGCAGCCCCCACAGTAGATTTGCCCACTCCAAATTGATTCCCGACTGACCGGTAGCTGTCTGGCGTTGCAAGCTTCCACAGGGCTATCGCCACTCGCTTCTCCACTGTGAGGGCTGCTCTCATCCTGGTATTCTGGCGCTTCAGGGCAGGGGAAAGCAAGTCACAAAGTTCCATGAAAGTGCCCTTACGCATGCGAAAGTTTCGCAGCCACTGGGCATCGTCCCAGACCTGCAACACGATGCGGTCCCACCACTCTGTGCTTGTTTCCCGGGCCCAGAATCGGCGGTCCACGGCATGAACCTGCCCCAGTAACACCAAGATTTCCACATTGCTGGGGCCTGTGCCTTGTGAGAGGTCCATGTCAATTTCCTCATCACTATCGTCGCCGCGCTGCAATCGCCTCCTCCTCAGCTGGTCCTGGTTTGGCTTTGGCATGTCCAGGAGGCTCTGCATGTTTTCCAGGACAATGCGCGTGGTGTTCATAGTGCTCAGAATTGCCGCGGTGATCTGAGCGGGCTCCATGATCCCAGTGCTGGCTATGGCGTCTGGTCTGAAAAAAAGCGCGAAAGTAGTATCTGACGGACCAGGGGAAGAAGGGAGGGAGGGAGAGAGGGAGGGAGGGGCGAGTGACACCGCGTACAGGTACAGGGAATTAAAATCAAGAAAGGTGGGTTTGCATCAGGGAGAAACACAAACAACTGTCACACAGAATGCCCCTCCCCCCCAAAGATTGAACTCAAAAGCCTGGGTTTAGCAGGAGGGAGGGGGGAAGCAAATGAATGGAGAATAAATCTATTTTTTACATCTTAAGACGACGGTGCAGCATGACTGATAGCCCTTGGCATTTTCTGGGTGCTTGGCAGCAAATACTGGGCGCTTGGCAGTAAGCCTTCAGGTCTATTGCACGATCTGATGCCCACTGCAGTATGACAACGATGGATACCAGTCGTAATATACTATCTTCTGCCCAAAAGGCAAGGGGTTGCTGCTGTATAGCAATGTTGCCCCATCCTGCGAATAATACATCTGATAACCATCATCATCAAGGCAAGGGGGCTGGTGCAATGCAGCCCCACGGCTGCCAGCCCCATGTCTGCCAGCACCCAGATAGCCCTCGGCCTCTTCTGGGTGCTTAGCAGACAATATTGGGCACTTGGCAGAAAATAGCATACTACGACTGATAACCATCATTGTCTGCCCGGGTGCCCATGATCGACAGCCACTGCAGTACGATGACGACGGTTACCAGTTGTAATATACCATCTTCTACCAAAAGGCAAGGGGCTGGTGCAATGCAGCCCTACGGCTGCCAGCCCCACAGCTGCCAGCACCCAGATCGCCAATGAAGGCTACCAGTCATGCTGCACCGTCTACCGCCAAAAGGCAGTAAGCTGCTGCTGCTGTTTAGCAATGCAGTCCCACGTTTGCCGGCACCCGGAAGAGATATGGTGACGGTGAGCTGAGCTGAGCGGGCTCAATGCTTGGCGTGGTATGTTGTCTGCACAGGTAACCCAGGTAAAAAGGCGCGAATCTATTGTCTGCCGTTGCTGTGACGGCGGGGGAGGGGCCTGACGCAATGTACCCAGAACCCCTCGCGGCACTGCTTTGCATCATCCGGGCATTGCGATCTCAACCCATAATTCCAATGGGCGCCGGAGGCTCCGGGAACTGTGGGATAGGTACCATAGTGCAATGCGCCGGAAGTCGACGCTAGCCTCGGTACTGTGGACGCGGTCCGCCGACTTCATGCACTTAGAGCATTTTAGGTGGGGACACACACAATCGGCTGCATACAACCGGTTTCTATAAAACCGGCTTCTATAAATCCGACCTAATTCTGTAGTGTAGACATAGCCTGAGCTACCCCTCCACAGGGCCAGCTCCAGGCACCAGCTTGGCAAGCAGGTGCTTGGGGCAGCCACTCCGGAGAGGGGCGGCAGGTCCAGTTATTCGGCGGCAATTCGGCGGACGGTCCCTCACTCCCGCTCGGAGCGAAGGACCTTCCGCCGAATTGCCGCCGCAGATCGCGATCGCGGCTTTTTCTTTTTTTGGCTGCTTGGGGCGGCCAAAACCCTGGAGCCAGCCCTGCCCCTCCATAAGAAAAGTGAGGCTGGTTGTGACTGGTTCCTTTACAGCAAATCAGGTGTGCCCCTATGACTCTTTTGACCAAAGTTAAGCACCATGCTATGGTTAAAAGTACAATCCCTCTGTTTGAAAGACAGTATTTGACCTTTCAATATTCACAAGAAATCCTCTGTGCCCTTAGATTGGCTACTAAGGGCAACATTGTTCCCCAGTTTTATAAGCATGATGCTCTAAGGGAAGGCTGTTGTTCTTCATCATTTTGTCCCCAGAGGCTGTATCTTGGAGCTGCAAAATCATGTCTAGAAGACCATGCTGTGGTGCTGCTGCCCAAATTTGCTATTCCGTCCCTTCTCTACAAATACATCCTTTTTGTCACAAGGAGCACACTAGCCTCAATTAACTCACTATCTCTGTGTCATTTAAATGACCTGACAAGGAAAAGTAGTCATCCTCAAGAATAGGATTCCTGTGCATTTCAATACAATGCTGGCTCATAAGAACGAAGCCTAAAAGCAGGGATCACACCCAGCACATGCATGCCCATGAACCAGGGCCGGCTTCAGGCACCAGCTTAACAAGCAGGTGCTTGGGGCGGCCAAGGGAGAGGGGCGGCACCTGCAGCAATTCGGGGGCAGCAGGTCCCTCACTCCCTCTAGGAGCGAAGGACCTGCTGCTGAACTACTGCCGTCGATCGCGGCTTTTTTTTTTTTTCCAGTTGCCACTGCCGATCGCGATCGCAGCTTTTTTTTAATTTTTATTTTTTTATTTTTTTGCTTGGGGCGGCAGAAATGCTGGGGCCGGCCCTGCCATGAACCAAGACAAAGCTAGTACGTTCACAGAAAGAGGGGAGAATATGCCCCATAAGGACCAGGCTGTGTCTAGCCCAACAGGGCAGTGTAAGACCCAGGCCCAATCACAGCCCTTCCTACACTACTGGGAGTGCAAATATTGGAGGCATGTGATCTCCTGGAGTTCCCCCCAGATGCTGTAGCTCTGCTCGATCCAAACATGGGCCAGTCCCTAAATGGCACCATTTGGCCCTAATTCAGCAAGGTATTTAAGCACTGGCCTAACTTTAAGCACACTAGTAGTCCCATTGGCTTCAATGTTTGTAAGAGTACAGTGAAGTGAAGGGGAGACACCTCAAGCTGGAGGCACTTACTGAGTTAGGAATTCATTACACGGTGAGGAGGGAAGAGAATGGTTTTGAACAAAAAAAATGAATACGCTCTTTGGGGCAAGACTGTCTTTTTCTTCTGTGTTTGTACAGTGCCTCGTGCACTGGGGCCCTGGGCCATGACTGAGCCTCCTGGGCACTATGATAATACAAAAATAGTAACAATGAATAATCTGTGTCCCTCCCCACCTGTTTCACTGAAGTGTCTTTCCTGCGCTGCTGTCATAGCCAGAAACATACACAGAATAGGGATGTTGGTTGAAATGCTTTGAAACACTGTCACAATAGGAACAATTTTCTCTAGGGAATGAAATCAGATTGCAAAGTTATTTTCTGTCTGCTGAAACATGAAAAGAATATGAATGAGATTACATCTGGCCCTGGGTATATACGAAAGCAGAAACAGCCTTAACCAGATTCAGTTTTCCTTCAGTGTCCTTCTAAGAAATTTAAAATCCCAAAGAAATCCTGAATCTGGCTAGATGTCTTATAAAAGAAACTACATTCTTGCCTAGCAGAAACAGCGTGCCTTTGATTATTTGGAAACGCATGATTTAATCATTCCATTATGCATACCTTTTCTCAGCTGGTGCCAGAGCCTGAAACAGACAGAGACAAGCATTAGATAAAACAACATGATGTCTAGCTAAGGAGATTGGAGTCAAAGGGTCCAACCCTGCATGGAGCTGAGCATCGTCAATGCCATTGACTTCTCTGGGAGGTGCGCAGTACTTAGCAATATTGGGCCTAAAGGGAGCCCTCTCCTCTGAACTGATACCAGGCTAGATGACTAAAAATCTTTATCTTCTTAAGTAACTTCCCTCCCCCAAACAAAGATCCACAACATGCAAAAAGACCCATGGGCAAAATGACTGGTGCTAACAGGTTACTGTTCACTCACTTTGCCTTGGCTGCAGCCCATCCCCCTGTCACTTGTCTGTATAGTGCCCACCTAATTTATGAGATCTTCCGGGAAGGGACCTGGTCTTCAAACCCTTCTGTAAAACACCGAGTGCACTGTTTGCGCCATACAAATCATAAATAAATTAAAGAATAACTCCCCTTTCTCGACTCACAGCCTGCTAGACAGTGAGAACCCACAACACGGTGCTTTGATTAACAGCAGGCAGTTCATCAGGTGCGGTTAACACACAGAGCTACAATTTTTCCTGCTTGGAATACCTGGTATGCTCCCATCTGCAATGCCAGATCCTTTCCCTTGCTAACTTTAGTGGTAGAGCACAGCTGAGACGCAACCAGAGCCCAGGTAGGCTTATACCAAGAGAAAAAGTTTGCTATATCCTTTAACCTCATTGCTGCTAAGAACACTTGAGCTTCCTGGTCTCTGTGGCAATATGCTCTTTAGCACACATGACACATCCATGTTTATAATGCTATGTTATTGCATGAATGGGGAACTAGCAACTGGAACACGTGGCTACAAATCCCAGCTTCCTAATTCTTCTGCTCTATGCCATTATGTTTTGGCAGCCATTTTAACCAAACGATCTTAATTGCTAACGAAAAGAAATAATCACTTTTTTAAATCCAGTTGGGAATATCCACATGAGCATGAGCTCATGAAAGATGCCAGTTTGACAACACTGGAAACCTTATAATCTCTGCAAAGAGTAAGTACAACATAAGAAGCAGCAGGACAAACTTCTCATACAATACCCCTAGCTAATGTGCCTCAACCAGCAATCTGGCGATCTAAACGGGAAAGGCTCTGTATCTCATTCCCAAGCTCCTACATTCAACCCTTAGATGGTGTCTAAAGGCAACAGAATATCAAGGAGGGCTTAGTTCCCTGACATGTCAGCCAGATGCAAAACGTGCAGAGTATGCCTAGTACTCAGGTGTTTATTGCAGATATCATTAACAGTCCTTGCACACTGGGCACAGGAAGAAACCTGTCCATTTACTGACAGAAGCAGCAATTGCTCAGAAGCTGCAGAGAACAGAAATAATCGCTACCTTTACAAACATAAAAAAAAAAAAAAAAAAAAAAAGAAAGCAAAGCTTCACAGCAGCATGGTTCTGAAAATGAATTGAATGACTTAACTAGACCTGAGATCAGAGTTCTGTGTCTTTCATGAAGGAATCAATAGCACGCAATGCAGAGCAACCAGCTGCCTTTCTGACACTCATTTAGGTTTTGGTAACATTATCAGTTCTAACTCCGCACATGCAGAATCCTGAACTCAGAGCTGGCAGTTTTCAACAAGAGTATTTTGTTTTTTAAATGAATGTATGTATGTATCACTTTAAAGCCCACACATGCCTCCAGCCCAGGATTTTGGATCTCAAATCATTTTGATATTTAAAATGAAAAGCATTTCAGTTCAACTTTAAATTACAATGTGGAAGGGCTGCAGAAAAGCCTCTCTCTGCAAGCACTGCTGAAACCAGAACAGGTCCTCTTGCTAAAAGGCCACAGCCGCTGGACTTGAACACATAGGAGTCTGGGGAAAGGGGCTTTAGTTCTGGAACTCTTTCCCCTCTTGGTCTGAAAGAACCCAAATCTGTTGATCCTCTCCACACAATGTAAATCCCCTTTATTTGAGCAGACTATCTCTCTAAAGTAGTTACATGGTACCCATTACTGCAGTATCTAAACACCTCATCTAGGGTTACCATATCTATTAAATAAAAAAAGAGGACCCTCCACGGGCCCTGGCCCCGCCCATTTCCCCACCCCCAGCCCCGCCCCAACTCCACCCCTTCCCCGCCCTAACTCCACCCCCTCCTCCCTCCCACTCCCAGCCACGGGGAAAGGGCTGCCCGAGCGCTACCGGCTTCACGGTTTGCCGGGCAGCCCCCAGACCCTGCGCCCCCGACCGGCGCTTCCCCAGCGCAGCTGGAGCCCG
>NW_020694073.1:0-5709 GCF_002925995.2 Terrapene triunguis
GCGGAGGGGCCGGAATGCACCACGTTGTGTGAAGAAGTGGGGGAGAGGGGGAGCTTGGCTGCCGCAGGATCAACACTGGCTCTGACAGCGATAACATGCTAACATTAGAATGTAGCTAAGGCAGCACGAGCAGTGGGAGGAGCTAGCCACCTTGAGAATAGACTTTGGGGTTTGGATGGGATCATACTTGGGGTGGTTAAACCTCTTGCTGCTCCTGCCATCGCAACTACTCTCTATTTTTAGCACGCAGGACTAGTGCGGGTATGTCTCATCAAGCTGGGAATTATACACCCAGCTCAAAGTGTAACCATGCCCTACGTGACAATGTCCCTGCCTCTACTACTAAATGACTGCACCGTGCTTTCCCTGCAATGATCCTGAAGCACTTGATAGCAACTAATCCACCACACTGGGGAGGTAGGGATATTAACATCTCCATCTATGGATGGGAAGCTGAGGCACAGAGAGATTAATGGCAGCTCAGCGCTGCACAGTGGGATTGTTTCTGTCTCCCTCAATGGAAATACCAAAAGGGACACTGGGCATCATCTCTCACCAGCTAAGTTGGCTGCAACTGCCCGGATCTCTTCCCAGCTGCTATAGAAGTACGTGATGGTGATTTGGTACAATTTCTCCAGCAGCTCTGCATTCTCTTTGGCCTAGAGGGAATCAGGGACACATGAGCTCTCTCTGGCTAGAAGTGCCCTTTGACTGCCAGCACATGCTTTTACGAACCACAGGTAAATAAGATAGAGAACAAGTGGCTGGGTAGAAGTGGGAACAATGGGAATCTGTGGCAGATTTACTTTTCCCATCACCCTCAGTCATATATCCCACTCTTACAGTTATTTACATTATCCATCACACATCCCCCCCCCCCACCTCTACACCACCACTCCAGTCAATAATCTCAGACAGTTCAACAGCTCACTCACAAGGTGTCTGCAAATGTCCACCTGGAGCTCTTCAGGCTTCAGCTCAGCTGTGCCACCAAGGTGCTCATTAATTGCACTTTGGAGTTTCTTCAGTCCCAAAAATGGGAAACAGAGTTGAAACGTAGCTCTGCATTCCTGAAAAAGAGTGTCACACCATTGAATTGTTCCCTACTGAGTGCTATGTTCATTCAAAGGGAACTCATCTGCATGACTGCTCATCTATTCCAGGATCAAAAAAAGGGATTCATCTGGATGTAATTGGCAGAAAACATGCAGGAATGACTAATAGACGGGAGAGCTTCAACTGAAACCTGGAGATAGCATCAATGTCTTTTGGGAACAGATATACCGATGAAAGCTGCTACACCAGGCATAGGTGTGGTCTCTCTGTTCTGGGGAGGCAGGGGCCTGGGGTGCAGAGACAGACAGGAACAGAGACCTGTCGGGGTCAGACCCATGACCTCTCCTGGATTCTGGTGAGGCAGACATGGACCAACCTTGCTGGAACTGACTCAGCAGGAGGGCAATGAACTGAGAGGAGAATTTGGGTCTCCACAGCAGGCAGGAATAGTAGAGCTCCCCTGGCATTGGGAGGAAGATTCCTTTTGCTTAGTAAATAAGTCACTATTGGTCTTACCATTGAAACCTCAGGGTTTGGGTCTTGCAGGTGCAGCAGAAGTGTGACCCAGCTCTGTTTAACCTGGTCGGCGAAATAGGTCTTCCATTTTCTCTTTGTCAGCCGGGCCAGGATGCCAAATAGGACAAAGGCCATTGAGCGAAGAGCATCATCCTCATTGTCAAAGTAGGTCCAGATCTTTTGGGTGAGGTCTCTGAAGGAAGAACCTATGTCCTTCTCTTTCAGCTCCTTCAGGACTTTGGCCAGTGCTTTCATGCTCTCACCAATGACTTCAGGAGTGTCATTTAAGGCCCTGATCAGAATGACCATCAGAAACTTCTTGTGCTTTTTCTCAGGTGCCCCATAGACTAAATTTCCCAGGCCTCTCACAGCCATCTGGCGGACAATGCTGTTCCTATCATGTGACCTTTCTTCCAAGATGCTCAAGACAGACTTAAGGAACTTCTTCTCCCTGAGCATGGGATCACTCATTAGCTGGGCAAGGAAAGCTGTGCTGGTGACTCGGAGGTTTTCTGTTGGGGAATTCACCCAGGGGAGGAGGCGCTGTAAGATCTCAGGTGTTATTAGTCCAGATCTTAGCAGAACACTCACCAGCAGACACACTCCCTCATGGTGAGTCTTGGGGTTTTCAAGCAGACTCCGTGTTCTCTGCTTCCTGAGCGCTCTCACCAGTCTCTCATTCCCAGCTTTGAAAAGCACAGCCTCTAATGCTTGGATAGAAAGCCGGCAAGGGTCGCCCTCAGTATGTTGTAGGTCTTTTCGGAATTCCCTCCGGCTGCTTATCATTGGCAAAGGCATCTCTTGTCCAAGAGTTTGGCTGATCTGCTGCAGGAGAACAGGAAACAACTCTGGGAGCAGCTCCTGCACAGCTTTGCTCGACTGCAGTGCTGACACCACCTCAAAGATGGCACATGTTGCTTTGAGAGGTTCAGCAGCTGCCAAATCCCTGTCGATTTCAGTCTCTGAGGTGATGCTGCCTTCTTGGCTTGTTGTAGTTTTTATCTTGTCTATCAGGATCTTTAGGACTTGAGTGGCAAGCAAGGGGTCTCCCCCCAGAGATCTCCACAGCTCAGTGGTGTCACTGCAATTTAACAGAAGTTACATGTGACCCCTGGACACTTTTGTGGCTCAGACTGAATACGTCATATTTAAGTAAAGACCAAATTTTCTCCTTGCCAATGATGAGAAAGTTAGGAGTACTGTCCTCCTTTAACGCTCCTCGTGTTTAAATATTGAGTTTCCAGTTACAGAACTAGGTTAAGTGACCTAGTCTTACTGCAGCCTCACCATTAATACTAGACTTCAGAAGGACAGGACACAGAGCGCCAACCTCAGTTCCTGCTTTCCCATTTTCCAGTAAATATGGAATCATGAACATGTGGCTCCAAAGATCTAGGGTTTGGAAGGCAAGTTGATGAAGGAAAAGCCATATTCCTACTAACTGGTGTGATATAGCACGGCCAGAGGACAGCAGGAAAGTGATCCTAAAGGATCCCCCCTCAGCCTAAGGGGGGGGGGGTCCACAGGACCTGGAGACCAAAAAATTACGGGGGACAACTAATAAAAGAACAGGGACAGGAGTGAGGTCAGAGGGTCAAATGAAGCGAACCAGACGGGGACACCGAGCAGAGAACCTCGGACAGCGCCCACTGCTCCTCGAAGTCAAGGGAGCCAGCGGACGCCGCCCAGAGGAACTCTGCCCGGATACGTGAACTAACGGAGGACCTGAAATAGGCCCCACACTCACAGGAGACCTCCCGGCAGGGGGCACGGTGGGAGGGACCGCGTGGCAGCGCCCCGCTGAAGCCCTGGCCGCCCCCTTTCTCTCTCTCCCCCCGCTAGTCGGGGCACATCTGCAGGGCAGGGAGTCCCCCTGCCCCCTGGCTCCGGCCGCGCCGCAGTTTTTTTTTTTTTGCTTTGCTTGGGGCGGCCAGAAAGCCAGAGCCGGCCCTGGCCTCCATTAGGGGAGTGTGAGCATCGGAGGCACATGGACCGTGAGCTGGGGGAGGCTAGCCCCCAGCCCTACCCCTTCTGGCCAAGGCCCCGCCCCTTCTGAGTCACGGCACCAAGCTGTTAGAGAGCTTATTCCTTCACTCTCCCACTTCCCTGGTCCTTCTCGCCTGAACAGAGAGCAACAATACCCAAAGTCTGAAGGTGCAAACAATTCAATGTCTATTGGGGTGAACTTCCAGCAAGCTTAAATCCAAGTTCCTTTTTCCTTATTTTCGAATCCCAACTTACTTCCTGTTTGCCCCTAATTTATATAGTAATATTCTTAGCTATACCTTAACCCAGTGTTTCCCAAATCTTAACCAATCATTCTACTGAAATTTACCTAACCAATCCCAACATATTGTAACACGATTAGCCAACTAATTATATCCCACCACCTTAATTAGTTTACACCCAGCAAAATTAATTATACAGCAGCCAGAAACAATCACAGAACCAGCCAGAGACCCTGCAAATAAACAACAGCAAAGTGGGAACTATAATGACAAAACAATGCAGACGTGAGGATTTCACAACTACATCTATAAAGACATAAGGGTTTCCCAGCTGTTTCTATTGATCAGTGAGTTCTTACCAAATAGAAAACTATCAAACTAAATTTCCTTTTACATCTTCTAGGCTCTTCCCTTTCTCTGGAGGTGATCGATCGGATCCCTGTCTAACAGCCCCAGATTGCCTTGTTTCAATATGACTGGTTTGCAATGGGAGGATGTGACCATAGGCTTCCCAGCTGATGGCTGCCTCTGCTGCTTAGCCAAAGGCATTGGCCTAAGAACAGGGCCTCAGACTGTCACAGGGAGAGAAGACCCGTACACAGATTCTTTTCTTTTATATCTCTATAACTAGCTAAATAATAAGCATATACCTAAATTCTTAAAGTATAGGCCTTTACAGACAGGCCTGAATATCTATATCCTAACACCTTCCACCCCCCCACCCCCCACCACAGCCCTGAGCCCCCCACCACGGCTGCTGGCCCCCGTCTCAGGCTAGCAACCCTATCCCCAGAGCGGTCCCAGCCCCCCCCAGCCCCAGAGTGCCAGGAGGGTGGGTAGTATGGCCCCATCCTCGCCAGCCCTGGAGCGCCGGGCAGGTGGGCTGCACCCACAGCCCCAGCCCCAGCCCAAGTCACTGCACGGGTGAACTAGGAAGAATGGGCCACAGTGGGAAGCAGGAGGGGACCTGGGGGCGGAGCATGGGTGGGGTCATGCCTGGCTGTTTGGGAAGGCACAGCCTTCCCCAGCTTATGATACCCGCCGCCCATGAGTGTGGGGGTTCTCAATGGGAGTGTCTGGGTGCTGATCACTTCTCTGTGCTTCAGTTTCCTCATCCGTTAATACTGACCTAGCTCTCAGGGGTGTTGTGAGAATAAATCCCCCGTGCCTGAGAGGTGCCCTGACACAATGGTAATGGGGCCTATCTAAATGAGAGGAGACTGGAACTGGGCTAGGAGAGTTAAGAAGGTGTGAGGGAGTTGGGGAAAGTGGAAGGTGGGGTGTCCATTGGGCATGACTGGGAGAGGGAGAGGAAAAGGTGGTTGAGCCTTTGTGGTCTCAGAGTCCTCAGGGTTAAAGGAAAAAACAAAGCAGGAAATATAACGTGTAAGAAAGCACGAAGGGCTGAACACACCTTCCCTTCCGTTCTGTGCTCATGGGAGGGCATCTATCAGATCATTAAAGAAACCACATTTCCTCTCTCTGCAGGTGCAAAGACCCCCGAGACCCAAACTGTTCTTGTGCCCCCCATCTGCTCAGGGCAGGACTCAGAGGGAACTGAAAGCTAATAGCAGCCAAAACCAGAAAGTCAGGACGATGCTCTCTGACCCCATTCCTGAGTCAGTTCCACTGGACGGGCTGAGAGTTGGCTTATGGCACGGCAGGTCTCTCAGGCCACTGGTTAGATGCCCTCATATATTGGAACCAAAACTTTAACACTGGGCCCTGATGCTAGGGGCCTAGCCAGATGAGATACCAGTCAGGTGCTGGTGCAAAATCCAGTCTATGTGGCTATGACTCTGTTTTCTGTGCACACCTTTAAATGTAATGACTCTAGGCCAGGGGTGCTGGAACAATTTGTATAGTGGGGGTGCTGAGAGCCATTGAACCAAACTGTAAACCCTGTATA
>NW_020694074.1:0-1612 GCF_002925995.2 Terrapene triunguis
AGTGTGCTGACAGGCTGGGTTGGGAGACAGTCGCAGATGTGTCTGTGTGAATTTTAAAAAGGGAGTGAATTCCTGAGACAGATAAATGAAATTGTATACAAAGAACCTAGTCTTTCTCTGTGAACAAGACCATGCACTGAACCTCTCACATGCGCACTCAGGACAAGGTCGAATTTTCGGCCGTCGCCTTCAGTGCCTGTGGACTTGCGGAGGTCTTGGAGTGTTCAGAGAACTGTGGCTGGAGACCTGAACTTCTGGAGCGGGCAATAATGGTAAGCCGCAGACTTGTGGCTGCTTAAAACTCCAGCAGTAGCACTGGCCTCCTTTCACATTGAAAGCAATGCCAGTCTCTGCTGCCAGCAATCAGGACAGCATGAACTCTGCCCCTGTCCCACCCCCTCGCGGCTGTCCCAGGGAAAGATCCCTGTATGCTGCCCCTCTCCCTCCACCGCGTGGCTGTCAAGCAGTCCCAATACTAACATTCCCCTCCCTAATTCAAAGCAGGGCGTCATGAGCGACATCACCCTCCTGAGGATCCCGGACACCCAGAGAGAACGCATGCTGCGGGAAAGCATGCAGAAACCGGGGCCGTATGCCGCCATGCTATGTCGGGCCATGATCCCGGAGTACTTGATTGTGGCGTGGAGGGGACATGTCTGCTACCACGGAGGGCCCACTAAGATCGCCCTACCCCGGAACCTGATCAACAGGCTTGAGCTCTACCTCCACGAGACCTACGAGGAGTTCTCCTACGAGGATTTCTCGTCGATCCCCGGCCACATTGACCGGATTTTCGCGTAGGTGCACTGGGACTTTGGAGTGGAGCGTCTTGGGCCTGGGAATCATGTAGTAACGGACATTGTGAAAATTTTTTAAAACACTTGGGACTAAATTGAGAAGAGCCTAAGACAGAGAAATCATGAAAACCCATTTGTTACCTTTGTAAATATTCCTGTTTTGTACCTGATTATTTTTTTACTAGTTTACAGAACTTTTATAAATGTACATTGTTAATAGTATAAATATTACCGTTCTGTTTTAAATAAATGTTTACATGTTTACAGCACTTACTGCTTGATCCTTCCCCTGATTCTGTGTCCGGGGTAAGGGATGGGGACGGTTGGTACGGGATCTCGGTAAGGGTGATGAAGAGCTCCTGGCTGTCGGGGAAATCAGCGGTGCCAGCGCTGTCGACTGCCTCGTCCTCCTCATCTCCTTCTTCATCTTCCCCGTCCGCTGTCATGTCCGACGAGGAACCGGCCGCGGACATGATCCCATCCTCGGAGTCCACGGTCAGGGGTGGGGTAGTGGTGGCGGCCGCTCCCAGGATGGAATGCAGTGCCTCGTAGAAACGGGATGTGTGGGGCTGGGATCCGGATCGTCCGTTAGCCTCTTTGGTTTTTTGGTAGCCTTGTCTCAGCTCCTTGATTTTCACGCGGCACTGCGTTGCATCCCGGCTGTAGCCTCTCTCTGCCATGGCTTTGGAGATCTTCTCGTAGATCTTAGCATTCCTTCTTTTGGAGCGCAGCTCTGAAAGCACGGACTCATCGCCCCACACTGCGATGAGATCCAAGACTTCCCGATCAGTCCATGCTGGGGCCCTCTTTCTATT
>NW_020694075.1:0-4038 GCF_002925995.2 Terrapene triunguis
CCCTGCATTCCTGTGTTGTTTGCCTATATTCATCCTTTGTAATCTGTCCTAGTTTCCATTTTTTATATGACTCCTTTTTATTTTTTAGATCATGCAAGATCTCGTGGTTAAGCCAAGGTGGTCTTTTGCCACATTTTCTATCTTTCCTAACCAGCAGAATAGCTTGCTTTTGGGCCCTTAATAGTGTCCCTTTGAAAAACTGCCAGCTCTCCTCAGTTGTTTTTCCCCTCAGTCTTGATTCCCATGGGACCTTACCTATCAGCTCTCTGAGCTTACCAAAATCCGCCTTCCTGAAATCCATTGTCTCTATTTTGCTGTTCTCCCTTCTACCCTTCCTTAGAATTGCAAACTCTATGATTTCATGATCACTTTCACCCAAGCTGCCTTCTACTTTCAAATTCTCAACGAGTTCCTCCCTATTTGTTAAAATCAAGTCTAGAACAGCTTCACCCCTAGTAGCTTTTTCAACCTTCTGAAATAAAAAGTTGTCTGCAATGCAGTCCAAGAGTTTGTTGGATAGTCTGTGCCCCGCTGTGTTATTTTCCCAATATATATTTGGATAGTTGAAGTCCCCCATCACCACCAAAACTTGGGCTTTGGATGATTTTGTTAGTTGTTTAAAAAAAGCCTCATCCACCTCTTCCACCTGGTTAGGTGGCCTGTAGTAGACTCCTAGCATGACATCACCCTTGTTTTTTACCCCTTTTAGCCTAACCCAGAGACTCTCAGCACTTCCGTCTTCAATGTCCATCTCCACCTCAGTCCAAGTGTGTACATTTTTAATATATAAGGCAACACCTCCTCCTTTTTTCCCGTCTATCCTTCCTGAGCAAGCTGTATCCATCCACACCAACATTCCAATCACGTGTATTATCCCACCAAGTTTCAGTGATGCCAACAATGTCATAGTTGTATTTATTTATTAGCACTTCCAGTTCTTCCTCCTTAGGGAAATGGGGACTACAATGATAGAACAACAAAGAAATGAGGATTTCACACCCCAGCTATAGATAAGTGAGTTCTTGCCAGACAGGATGCTATCAAACTAAGTTTTCTTTAAATCTTCTAGGCTCTTCCCTTTCTCTGGAGGTGATAGATTAGATCACCTTTTTAACATCCCAAAACTGCCTTATTTCAGTGCGACTGGTGAGGATGTGATCGTTTGCTTCCCAGCTTATGGCTGCCCCTGCTGTTTAGCCAAAGGCCTTAGCCTAAGAACAAGGCCTTAGACTATCATAGTGAGAGAAGGCCTATAAACAGGCAGACTGATTCTTGTTTTGTACCTCTATAACTTGCTAAGTGATAAACATATACCTAAATTCTTAAAGTATAGGCCTTTGCAGACAGGCCTGATCATATCCTAACACTCCACCCCTTTTTTTCCCCTTTTTCTTTTGGGATCCTCCTGCCCAGGTATCCCTGGAAAAGCATAGGACATATGGTGACACATTTCCTGATAGGGCCAGGCATCAAGATGGAAGGTGTCGATATTCCATTTGTCCCACTGCACCTTGTGTAGTACCGTGCCCTGCACCTTCTCTTGTATGGGCATACCACACCTATTCCAATTAGTGTTCCAAACTTCCCATTATAGTGGGCCTGAGAAGGTTGGGTCTGGGTTGTCTAGTACACTGGGGGTGGGGGTGGGGGAGGGCTTACTACATTACTTATAGGTTATCTTCATATGCAACGTAACACAAGTATACTTAACAATACACCAGCCGCTATAATAATCCACAGCAACACCGAGAGTCCTGACCATTGCAGTATGGTCCAATATCCGAGCCACCACCAAAACACGGCCTCTCCTCCTTCGACAGGGTCAAGATCTTAATGTGTCCAGTTGCTGGCAGTTGCAACAAGCTGCCCCTGCAGGTTTTGCGTGCTTTTGTTCATATTATAAATCCATTGAATGTCCACAGAGAAATGGGTTATTGTCCAAACCAACTTAACCACTTGGTATGGAATCAGGCAGTATGCACTGGTTCGATTATTCACAGCAATAAGATTCACAGATCCATTTGTGCACCAAAGTCCAAATAGCAGTGTGTAGTTTGGTTATGGGCTAGTGTAATTGTGCCCCGTACCACAGGTGCCAACTTTTGTTGGCACCGGGGGGTGCTTGCGCCCCCGGCCCCAGACCGACTCCGCCCCCTCCCTGCCCCTATTGGGTGCCGGTGGGTGCTTGTGTCCCCACCCGACTCCACCCCCTCCCTGCCCCATTGGTCCCCTCCCCAAATCCCTGCCCCGGCCCCGCCGCCTGCCCCAAGTTCCCCCTTCTCCCCCCTCGCACCCAGGTTTGCTGCGTGAATCAGCTGTTTCGCGGCGGAAGCACTGGGAGGGAGGGGGGAGAAGCAGGACCCAGCGGCGTGCTCAGGGGAGGAGGCGGAGTGGAGGCGGTGGTAAGCTGGGGCGGGGGGGGGGTCGGGGAGCTGCTGGTGGGTGCTCAGCACCCACCAATTTTTCCCCGTGGGTGCTCCAGCCCCGGAGCACCCACGGAGTCGGCACCTATGCCCCCTACTAATATGTACATTCCCAGCAAAACACCTCATACACAGTACACCCAATTGTCCACCCCTTGCCATAGGCCATTGGATGTGCTCCTCCATGGCCATCAGGGAGGGGAACATCCAAACATCTTCTCTGGATTTACACAATTTCACACACCCCTGCATTGATTCCCAGCGAGTGCCTTCCCTTCTCATTATTCCCATAGGGTTTGTGGCAACCAGCTTAGTTGCCATTCCATGTACCACGGTAGCTATTACACAGGTGCTGGCCTCCTAGTTGAGCATTTTGCATTCCCATACACATCTGCCCCCCAGGTTAGCCTTTTGAAGCCATCCCCTACCCATGTCATGAGGTTGTCTGTTCACTGAAACACAGCAATGCTAGCAACAAGACAAACACCACAGACGAACACCACAAAACATATATCCATGGTATTCTGGGGTATTCTTCCGCTGGTGGCAGCTTGCTTGTAGAGTGTCTGAAAAACAAAAGAAACAATTTCCACCCCCCTGTCCGAAGCGATGCATCCGAGTCACGGCACCAAGATGTTAGAGGGCTTATTCCTTCACCCTCTCACTTCCCTGGTCCTTCTCGCATGAACAGAGAGCAACAATACCCGAAGTCTGAAGGTGTAAACAATTCGATGTTTATTGGGGTGAACTTCCAGCAAGCAATGATAGCAATGATTCCAATTTCCTTCCTCAGTGTCCCCGTTCCCAGCAAGGGCGGCGAGTTGTATGGGCCCGTGGTGCCAGGGATCCAGCAATATTCAGGGCCCAGGGGCCCTGCTCCACCAATATTTGGGGCCGGGTCTCTCCCCCGGCCCCGCCTGCCGCCCCCACACGCCTCCCCCGAGTGTCCCCCGGCCCCACTTGCTGCCCCCGCGCACCTCCCCTGGTCCCGGAGCCTGCAGCTCATGCTGACGCTGCTCTGCCGGCTCCCGGCATCAACTGCTGCCGCAGGGTCCTACTGCCCCCCATCCGCTAATGGCAGGGCTGGCTGCCCTTACCCTGCCCTTCCGCCCTAGCCCTGAGCCTCTCCAACGCCCCAAACCCCTCAGCCCCAGCCAGAGCCCTCATCCCCCCGCACCCTAATCCTCTGCCCCTGCCCTGAGCCCCCTCCTGCATCATGAAACCCCTCATCCCCAGCCCCACCCCACAGCCCTCATCCCAACCCTCTGCCCTAGCCCTGAGTCCCCTCCCACACTTCAAACCCCTCATTCTCATCCCCACAGCCCTCAGCCCTGCACCTCCTCCTATCCCCAAACTCACTCCCAGAGCCTGCACCCCTCAACCCCTCCTACACCCCCACCCTGAGGCCAGAGCCTGCACCCAAACTCCCTCCCACAGCGTGCACCCCTCACCCCTTCCTGCACCCACATCCCTTGCCCCAGCCCAGAGCCTGCACCCAAACTCCCTCCCAGAGCCTGCACCCCTCACTCTCTCCTGCACCCCCACACCCTGTCCCAGCCTGGAGCCTACACCCAGCCAGGGGTGGCAGGTTTGTAGAAATTTTGGTGGTGCCCAG
>NW_020694076.1:0-554 GCF_002925995.2 Terrapene triunguis
CTAGCGCCCTAGAGCCCCAGATTTCAGGGGCCCCAGCCAGCGCCTCTGCACGACTGTGGGCATGACTGTGCCTTCGCAGGAAGAGGGGAGGCAGGAGGGGGAATAGACCCTATTTCTCTGCTTTGCGTGGGGCCCGAGTCTGCCACCGCAGCTGTGGGGTCAGGGGCTGCTTACCTTTCGGTTTCTTCCTTTTATCCTTGTGCCTCGTCTTCCTCGGAGAAGCCTGCCACACACAGAGAAAGCAGCAGGGTTATAAGAGAACTCCTCAATAAAACGGGGAGAACAATGAGCCAGAGGTGATTGCCATGTGGGGCCAGAGGGCAGTTTTTCCTTGTGGGAGAGTATTGCACTGTGAGGCATCATGGGTAGGCATTGTGCTTTCCTATGATACAGCCAATATACGGCACACAGCACAACCCATAACAGGGATCACTGGAATAATCCAGGGGTTGGAGAAACAGGGATGGCTGGTACCAGGAGCCTGCAGAGTTTATAAGCATTGCAGGAGAGAATAGAAGTGCTGTTGCTGGGTCTGGTTCTCTGCCCAGCCCAGC
>NW_020694076.1:564-1525 GCF_002925995.2 Terrapene triunguis
CCCCCCCCCCGCTCCCTCCTAGTGGAAAAATACCACCAGTCCAAAATGATGTCCAGTACCAGGTGACAGGATCACATGACCCTGCAGTGTCAAAGCAGCATCTGAGGAAGTTTAGTATCTTCAAAGTCCTAATGGCCCATCCAGGCTGATTGCCTACTGTTTGGTGGGCATTCCCCTGGTGCAAGCACTTTTGTAATTGATACAGAGCCCGTATTCCTAACTTCAGATACAGAAATGATACATCCATACAAATAGGATAATCACATTCAGTAACTCAGAACCTTTCCAATGATATCTCACATGACCCATCTTGCACAAAACATACTTTAGTTATGCCATATTCATAGAACAATATTTCTATGAAGAATATAGGGCATAATGTCACAGGGGTGAAGAAGCATGTGGACAAGGGTGATCCAATGGATATAGTGTACCTGAACTTTCAGAAAGCATTTAAGAAGATCCCTCCCCAAAGGTTCTTAAGCAAAGTAAGTTGTCAGGGGATAAGAGGGAAGGTCTTCTCATGGACCAGTAACTGGTTTTAAAGATAGATAACAAAAGGTAGGAATAAATGGTGAGTTTATGAAGAGAGATAAATAGCAACGTCCCCCAAGGATCTGTACTGGGACCAGAGTTGTTCAACATATTCATAAATGATCTAGAAAAGGGGGGAAACAGTGAAATGGCCAGATTTGCAGATGATACAAAACTAAAGATCGTTCAATCCAAAGCTGAATATGCCCTCCTTGTTCCTAGATGTAGAACTCTGTGTTGGGTTGTATGAAATCACATTTTGTTTGAATGGGCCCCATTTGCCAAACAAACTCTCCAGAACTCTCTGTATGACTGCCCTGTCCTCATCGTTATTTCCCATTCTGCCAATCTTTGTGTCATCAGCACATTTTTATCAGCAGCAATTTTATATTTACGTCCAAGTCATTGATAAAGATATTGAAAAGCA
>NW_020694077.1:0-21566 GCF_002925995.2 Terrapene triunguis
GCCCAGCGGCGCCGGATTTTCCCGGACATGTTCGGCTTTTTGGGATTTCCCCCCGGACGGGGATTTGAATCCCAAAAAGCCGGACATGCCCGGGAAAATCCGGACGTATGGTAACCCTAAGCTAACTGTACAAATAAAACACTGATAAATAAATTGGCTTGTTTGGCTTTCTTTTTTATCAGCTGTCTCCATTCTCTGTGTAATGTGCCTACTGCAATGCTTGCATGCTTTGCCAGTTTTAATCCTGTTGGATTAGCATTTACTGGTTCTCTTAGTAACAAAGTTACACTAATCGTCCAAGAATTTGTTGAACAAAAAAAGCAGACTGCCTAGAAAAGAATCAGCATCCCAGTTCATGCATTTCCCCCCCAGAACACTGCACAAGTCAAAAGAAGGCGTCTCATGAGCTAGGGACTTTTTATAGAGTTAAGAAGGCTCAGGCTCTGCTCCAGCAGAGATTTATACACCTGCTTAACTTGACACGCTGCAGGTCATTCCATTGACTTAAATGAGAGTGCTAATCATGTGCATTTGGTTTTGCAAGATCAGGGCTTTACATTTGAATTTCTTTGAAAAACCACTGCCTGGCACAAATACATTTTAAAAAATATTACCAAAACCTCAGCCCTTTCTTTCTAGCTCTCCAGGTTACCTTTTCAGGTGTCACCCCACTAATGATCCATTCATATTAGTGGGAGGTTAGAGTTAGGATGACCAGACAGCAAATATGAAAAATCGGGACGGGGGTGGGGGATAATAGGAGCCTATATAAGAAAAAGACCCAAAAATCGGAACTGTCCCTATAAAATCGGGACATCTGGTCACCCTCTTTAGAGTGTTTGTCAGCACAGCAGGTGCTTTCTGTTGGATGTATATACAGCACTTGTCAGGAGTTGAATCTTTCTTACATTTTCTATATTTTTCATTTGTTTTATTAAGGCTATGGGGTTTGCGTGTAAATACAAGCTCTCTCTTTCCTAATCATCATTTTTCTTTTGCCCGCCTTTATTCAGCAAAGGTATAATCTATTTGATTGCGATTAGAGTGGGTTTAACATATCAGTGACTGCTATAACATATATATAAGACCAACGTTGGTTTTTAAATCAATGGACCCTCATGTTTTAATCATGAAAGATCACTGACACTCTGCGTTAACCCCTGTTCAGATACCATCATATCCACTATACAGAAACCGTTTTTTGAGAAGTTGTTTTCTCGGTACTCATTGTGACTCGTGCATCTTCTGTGTACATCAGTTATCATCTAGACACCAGATGCATTGTAGAAATTGTGGGATCCCTCTCTAAATATTTTTTTTTTCATTTCTCTAGTCCTAATTCAGTTGAACATTTTGGAAAAAAAAATATTTCCAAAAATAATGTAATACATTTAAGGCTGGGATTTTCAAAAAGGCCTCAGGTAGCAAGATGCCTGACCCCTATTAGCTTGTAGAAAAATATCTGGGTTGCACTTGGCTAAGCTTAGTGTTTCATTTGTTGTTTTTTGTGCTGTAAAAGGCATTGATAGATGCCTTAAACGTAATAAATAAAAAAAGAAAATTTGGTCATCAAAATGCCCTTGCAGCACACAGCAAGAAGTAAAAGCAGCATGATACTAAGCAATGAAAAATATTTCAGTTTTTAAGTTTGTTGGACCGATTATATTGACCGCGCATAATGGGGCTGACTCAGCTTGCACAGAATTCATTGGAAAGATTCCCAGTAACTCGAGTGGGATTTGGATTAGGCCCAGTCTGACATGGTTTACATTGTATTGATAACTGAATATTAAATATTTTGAGAAAACAGAACATGACATTTTATTCTTTATGATTTTGGGGCAGGCATGGATCTATCAAAGTGGCAGATTTCAAATCAAGCTGGAGGAATGGACTGGCTTTTTTAGCTATCATCCATGCCTTAAGACCAGATTTAGTTGACATGGACAGAGCAAAGGGTAGAGCCAACAAAGAAAATTTGAAGGAGGCTTTTAAAATTGCAGAACATGAATTAAATATTCCAAGACTTCTTGAACCTGAAGGTAAATGATCTATTTTGCATATACTTGGTATATGGTCTGATGCTGATACTGTCAAACCAAGGTCCGTTTATAACAAAGGATACGTCTACACTGTGAAAAAAACCTGTGGCAGCAAGTTCCAAAGCTTGGGTCAACTGACTTAGGCTCAGGGCTCACGCTATGGGCTAAAACTAGCAGCATAGACATTCCCACTCAGGCTAAAGCCCTGTGACAGGAGTGGGTTTCAGATCCTGGGCTCCAGCCTAAGTGGGCTGCTATTTTTAGCTCTGTAGCACAAGCCCAAGTCAGTTGAGCTAGAGTCTGAGACTTGCTGTTGGGGGTTTCTTTTGCAGTGTACATGTACCTAAATAGAATTTTTAATATTTAATCACTGTGATGATTGGGGTGTAAAATGAAATACTGATCTTTATGATAAAAGTAAGAATGCTCTAACCTGAGATTCGTTGCAGAATAGTTCATAGGGAACCTGAACTAATAGAAGTTTTGACTTGGCAACAATTACAGGAACATCCTTTAGAAGAAAGAATATAAAGCTGCATGATGATGATGTTAACAATTGCCCACTTCTTTTCTAATTTGCTGTTTTCTATTACAATATTCCTGAGGAAAAAAATCAATTTAATACTGTTTTTCTCAGTGAAATTTTAACTGAAATGCTGAAAATAAATTTATTTGTAATTGGTAAATTTTCATGATTGTTCTGTAGAATATAGTTGTACAATCAAACTGAGAAATATGCAGGAATGATCTAATAGTGTGCTACCTCTCACAGATGTCGATGTTATCAGTCCAGATGAAAAATCTATCATGACTTATGTGGCTCAGTTTCTGCAGTATTCCAGAAGTTTACCTGTGGCTGAAGAAGACATGCAGGTATGTCATTTCTTTTATCATTGAACCAAGCCAAATGAGTGTACTTTTTGCTTTTCATAACTCTGACTGAGAATTTCAACACCTCCTTTGCAAAGCCTGTAGCATGATTCAGTAACATAGTTATAAAACATGGCGTGATCTTGTCTACAATGACACAACTGAGCTTATTCTAACCTTGGATGTCCCTATCTTATTGTAACCAAAATCCCCAACATGGTAGATTTTTTTAATAGTGTAGACAGAAACTTTGTCGCAAAGTTCACTTTTTTGTTAGTTAAGATGTCCATAAGTATTCCAGCCAACATTTGCAGACCTGGTTGCCTAAATACAAGCTCCCAAATTTATAGCGAGGTACCCAGATAGAAGTAGACTGATTTTCCAAAGTGCTGAGCAACCCCAGATCCTTCTTGTTAGAAGCTGATATAAAGAGCAGCCAGAGAAAGCCATTTGGAGGGCACAGCAAGAATTCTATTGGGTCTACAAAACCCAGGATGTATGCTGTATGTTCTTGAATGCCATCTACTGGCACCTTTATCTATTAACCAACTATTTACATATGATAGAATGTTCCTGTAACACCCTGAAGTCTGGCTACTTGTTTCAAGCTGCCTTACTGTATTCAGGAAACTAACTTCTGGCACCAGGTTTGAAGATTTTGGCTTTCATCTATTTGTAGAGCCTGATCCAAAACTCATTAAATCACTGGAAGTCTTTTCATTGATTTCAATGAGCTTTGGAACAGACCTTTAGTGAGTGGGAAGGCTTCACTAGTGTGTTGTTTTATGGCACAATGCAAACTAAAAATAAGACTTGCAGAATGCAAAAATGGAATTTTCTGCTCCAATTACCAGGGAAAAGTAAAAGAGGCCTTGAGCTGGCTGACCACACAAGAGAAGAAGTTAACAAAGTTGTTGGTTGATACAGAAAATGAAACATGCTATAGAAAATTTCAAGTAAGTAGCATTTACATGACATTTTTGAATATGATAGTATTTGCAAAGAGAAATATTAAAATAAGCTCCCCAAAAGTAGCTTTTCATGTTATTGTCCAATTTGAGGATTTAAATTTAACAACAACAACAACAAATCACAGATCTGTCACTGGATTTGGTAAATAAAGCAAAGTCACCGAGGAAGGGTTAAGATAAAATTCCCTCTCCAGAAGGAATGCAGATATATGCTTCTCAGTTACTATGGTGATAATATTGTAGGTCTCACACCAGTTTGTTGTCACTGAAGGGTTGCTGGAAATGTTGGCTGCTACTCATGCCTTAGGGGAATGGCTTCCTCCATTTGTACAGCCCAGGTAACCGAGTATGTAGAAGGGAGATTTATGGGGCCATTAGAGAAGTAATTATCCCCTTCCCCACACAGTGAGTGCTATTGCAGCTTCAATGCTGCAGCAACCCCTAATGGGTGTTGCACTCTGCCCTCTTTAGGAGCAGGGGAAGAATGGCCAGTGGATCCACATACTGCACTGGCCCTAGCCTGCCCCCAAACCCATCATCCATCAAGGAGACCCCATGGAGCTATACTTCTGTAAGAGTATGGGACTTGCAGTCCCTATGCAGTGCTTTCCCTTGCTAGTGGTTCTGCTGAGTCCAGGGCCCTCTACACTAATAGTGGGGTGATAGTCACAATTTGCCCGAGAGAACATGAACCCATACAAAGTCTGACTGAAAACAAGTGATTGAATATAATAATAGGCAGGGAGGAGTGTTTTCTTCTCTTCCTCTTATTTAAGTTCCATGCAGAGTCAGGCAGGCTGGATTTACTCTTATGTTCCGCAGCTGGTCTGACTTCCCTCTTGACAGTCTATGCATTGACAGCCAAAATGCAAAAGTAATTGATTTTAAAATGTCCCCCCCCAACCTGTGTGGCACACTTAGGCTTTGTATCTAACATGTAATAGCCTTCTCTCCTTCAAGTTCCCCATGTTGACTATGCCTAGTCTCAGACAAGATATTTTTCTCAGTACAGTTGAATAGTTATAGCACTAGAAAAAGTTAGAGCTATTACTGTGCATTTGCTTGGGAATAATGTATTAATATGATATTAAATAAAGATTCAGCTATAGTGTTATATTGTAAGGCCCAGATACTGCCGTTAGATGATTGTGCCTGATTCCCATTGACCTCAGTGGTTTTATTATTCCATCATTCCTTATCTGGAACACCAACTGAAGTAAATGGGAGCCAGAAATTCACTTCCAACAGTAATATCTGGTTTTAGGAATTATTACATGTGGTAGTTTTCCACTATAGATTGCCTTTCCATTTTAACCCTAGGAAATGCTGTCATTTATGGAATTGTTTAATGAAGAGAAAAGACCCTTTCTGCCAGTGTTGTCTTCAAAAAGAAGTGTGCCTGAGCTAAATGAAGATCTGAAATGGATGAGAGCAGCATGGGATAACCTAACCTCCCAGGTTACAGAAGTATTTCTAGTTGCTGTTTATGTTGTTAATGTGAACACATTCTATGAAGAGGATAAAACTCACCCCAGGAATTTATACTGTAGTATAATTATGTTCCTCCTTTTTTGGGGAGGGGGAGGAATCACTATACTTAGATATTGGCCGCCATCCTGAGGTCCAGTTGAGCTGGGCCTGGTGTGCAGGGCTCCAAAGGTGTGGGGGAGAAATTGAGAGTTTGGGGGTGGAGGAGGGTGGCTCTCTTTATGCCTATCTGATCCTAGGGCTGCTAGCAGCATGCAAAGTATGATCTCGATCTGATTGTCCTCTGAGCTTGGCAGCGTTCAGATGCAGAGTTTTGGGCCGATCTCTGCTTAAAATGTTCGGTTTGACATAATTAGCGCTACAATAATGAGGCAGCAGAGAAAAGAGTGAGCAATAGAGTCAGCAGCTGACTAGACATTTTTTTCCATGGCATGGGTGGCCTTCCTGCACTCTCCAACTCTGCCATAGCAGTACTGTTAATCCCATTGAATAGTGCTTTGTAACGAGCTTGCTCATGTCAACTGTCCCTGAACTAAGGCTTGGAATGGCTAGGGTTGATACTACCAAGTATCTCTCTGCTTGATAAGTGGCCAGTGTGGATCAGACATTTTTGGTCCACACTGATGGAAAGACAGTCAGAGCACGTTACTCATGATAGAAGTCATCCGTCATCTAACATTGGGTAGATTTCCCTGTGACAAAACTTTGTTAGTCATTGTATAGCGACAAAAAATGCTCAATTCCCTGTAGCACCAAGAAGATTGCAAGCAGGGGAGCTAATTCTGACCTTGGATGCACCCAAATGACTCCCATTTGACTGCTGTGGGAACTGCCTGCTTGCTACTGAGCGCAAAATTTGTCTGTGAGGTAGTTAGAACGTCAGATTAACAAGTATTATATATAATAATCTTGCTAATCCCCTGAGAATAGGGTAAGAAACAAAGAGAGAGATTTTACCATTGACATGTATTTGTCTTTTAGATTAATGAATGGAAAACAAAGCTGGACCGTGCACTACCCCCACCGCTAGACAGCATCGAGGTCTGGCTCCAAGAGGTAGAACATCTGCTGGCAGAAGGTTTACCTGATTCGCAGGATCACTGTAAAGCAATGGCCCTCTTCAAAGAAAAAATTATCTTATTTAAGGTTTGTTAAATAAAAAAAGACTTGTTAAATCTGACCCACTAAAGCACCTACTATGGAAGTGATGTTAGTTTTTGGGAGGGAATGTGGTTACTGGATTGATTGATTTCTTTTGGAGAATATATGTACTTCTAAAGATGCCTTTGGTAGCAGCTGTTGATTTTGAACAATGGCAGGGTAACCAGATAAGTACAGAGTTTTGTAGGAAAGTTTTATGACTTCATGGGGGTGAGATGTAAGAGAAAGCCTTGGTAGAGTGAGTAAATTAATGTATTTTGATCATATTAACACAGGGGTGGTCAAACTACAGCCTGTGGGCCACATCTGGCCTGTCAGCCATTTTAAGCTGGCCCTCGAGCTCTCACTGGGGAGCAGGGTCTGGAGCTTGCCCCACTCCGGCGCTCCAGATGGAGAGCAGGGTCGGGGGCCGCTCCATGTGGCTCCCAGAAGCAGTGGCATGGCCCCCCTCTGGCTCCTACGCATAGGGGCAGCCAGGGGGCTCCGCTCTGCACGGTTCCTCTGCCCCAAGCGCCACACCCATAGCTCCCATTTGCTGGGAACTGCAGCCAATGGGAGCTGCAGGGGCGGTGCCTGCAGATGGGGCAGCATGCAGAGCTGCCTGGCTGTGCCTTCGCATAGGAGTCGGAGAAGGGACATGCCGCTGCTTCCGGGAACTGCTTGAGGCAACCTTAATTTGTCCCCATTGTACATATACATTATAATAGTCTTTAATTACATGATTAATTCTAACATATTGTAATTATAACTGTGCCCTTCATCTGTGACACACACTTTTTATCACCTGCAATTCCCAGGTGGCATCAGTATTTAATAGTAGTTTACAGGAATGCTGCATTCCATATTGTGATCAGTAATATTCATATGGGAATGTTGTGCAGTACTCTGAGGCTTTCTATGTGGGTACTTTGTATGTTCAATTTGTTGCTTTTGGCAACTGGCACCTGTGATATGTTCCCATTAGATTTGCAGCAAAAATTCCAACTTCTGCCATCAAAAGGTTAATATATTATCAATGGGATAAATGTTTTTTTAAATTGTGATTTTACAGTATCAGACAATTAACTAAAGATATTTATTTACAAGGTCTTGCTGTCAATCTAACGTGGCAAAGGAAGAGCTTCATACTTTGAAAAGATGTAATACTGCACTACAGTATGTGGAGAGGGTGTCTTTAAAAGTAAACAAACACTGGTAGTATTGACTTAATGCAATATTATATATAGAGAGAGTGGTGAGGTATGCTGTGGTAAATACTCACATTTGGGGGTAATGTAGGAAATGCATTTATACTGTACTGAATAAAAACTGAAGTGAGATCCTGTGGTAGATGTATTTTCTTAATAGCTCCCACTGTAATATGGGAGTGGATTGCATATTCCCAAATACAATACTTAGCAGTGAAATATCTTAATTATAATATTTTTTTCCAGGGCTTGATGGATTATTTTGACTGTCACTTGGTCAGCCTTCAATCCTTTGAGAATAAAGATGAGAAGGATATGCCACTGGTACCAACTGAGAAGCTAGATGACATGAAAAGAAGGTTGCAATTCTCAGATTTACCCTGTTGGGCACCTGAGTTGACTAAATTCATATTAAGTTAAATTATTATTTTTAGCAAGCTTAGCACCATTATGGAAAAACACTCCAATTACTTGTTTTCTGTGTTCAGTTGTTGTGCACTTAGATGGCACAAGCATAAATGGTCTGTTCCCAACTCTGCAACTGACTTGCTGCATGATCTTTTCCTATCACTTCTCTGTGCCTGTTTCCCCATCTGTAAAATAAGGATAATGATACTTACCCATCTTTTAAAATCATGTGCAGATCTACAGATGAAAGCACTATAAGTACAAAGTATTATTAAATAATTAAAAATTTGAATCTGCTAAAGAATTCTGGAATTTAAGGTTCAGTTGACAAAGTCAGCTCTTAGCTCAAAATTGGACTGCATCATTCTGCCATCTCTGATTTTATTATTTGTTGAGCACCAACAGTGTGCTTTGTGTTCTACAAACATATACAGAAACATGGTCCTACCTCAAGGCGTTTGTTACTGTCTAGTACAAACACAGGCAAAGCAGGTCAGCCACATGCTAGTACTGTAGTAAGATGGGCATTGCTACGACTTTAAACTGGAGTAAGGATTTTGCAGAGGTCAATTTTGAAAACCTTTGTGAAAAAATTGTGTTTTGATGTAGGTTTTGGAGGAAGGAAGAGGTGGTTTGGTGTATGAGGATTGTGAGACTGGTCCAAGTAAAACGGAAGATGAGTTAGTAGGGGAATATTAGTTTTAATCTTCTCATTAAAAATTAACCATTATATTGAACTTGTGTAAATTCTGAAACTCTTTTAATTTGGTTTTGTTCCATCTCAGTTATGCTGATCAGGGTATCATCATGCAGTTTAAAGCCTACATTTTTGAAAGTGACCAGTGATTTTGTGTGCTGAACTAGAGACACCTTTCAAGGGCCTGATTTTCAGACAGTGAATGCGCCGCACTTTCTGAATATCAGCCCTTTTTAAGATTTCTTAAATTGGACATCCAAAAATTAAGGCGTTGAAGTCATTATTCACTTAAATAACTCTTTATAATAATAAATAAAATATTAACCCTAAATATTTTAGAATTTATTTCCTCTTCAACAGTAGGGACTGTGTTTGCATATATCTGGAATTCAGGTAATTTTTAGGTTAGAGGTCTCTCTCTGTAAATGAATGGCTCATTATGTCCAGTTTAATTCCAAAACTCTACTGTTTTCCAGATTCAGCAATATCCAGTCTTCAAACTTCAGCATACTTCTAGAATACCACTACTGCCTGTGCTCAGCTATCTCAGATGAAGTGACATTAAAGTTAAATATCAGGGATATCAAATATGGGACTAAGGAATCTGTGGAGTTGTTGCTGAGAGATTGGCATGTAAGCTTAAAAATAGTTTATATTTCTGGCAACTGTTCTCCAATTTAAACTGGTGGTAGTTGCCCTCTTGGATACAGCCTTAGATCTAACTCCATCCAGCATGGACTCTCGTAGCTGGAGGCAATTTGATATTTATGCAAAGGAGGGTGGGTTTCAGGTTGAACCTGTATCTTTATAAAAGACCTTGCTATCACCATGTTCATCTTCTCATTTTGCTGTAGATATGTGTATGCCTCATATAGCTAAAATACACTTCAGACTGCAATAAAGGTGAGACAAGGTAGGTGAGGTAATAGCTTTTATTGGACCAACCTCTACTGGTGGAAAGGTACAGAGCTCTGTGTAGCTCTAAAGCTTGTACCTCTTCCACCAGTTGAAGGTCCAATAAAAGCCATCACCTTGCCTACCTTGCCTCTCTCATATCTGGAACCAACATGCTATAACAACACTACAAACAACTATGGAATGAAAATGTTATTTATGACCACCCAGCAGTTTGTCACTGTACAGCAAGGAGAAACATATAGAGTGATGAAGGACTAACCCCCTTTCTGAAGCTGGTTAATTTTGCTCATTGAAATAAATGATCAAAGGCTGTTGTACTCATGCTATGCACACTGTGCTAAATGTGACCATGTGATTGTGACCATCATCTTTCACTAAAATGGACCCTGCCAGTATGGACAATGTTTACAATAATACACCTTATGCTGCATTTCTTTCCTCCCTCCATCTTTTTTTCAGTATCTCTTTTCTGGTTACAGTTTCCCAGAGTTTCATAAAACACTCTGGTTTGGCTCTGGCCTGGATTCAGTGAGGCTTTTTTTTGTTGGATCCAGTGAGAGTGATTTCACTCTTAAGTTTCAATTTCATTTGAACCCAAGAACTCCAAAGCAAAACTCAGTCCAAACCACTGAGTTTCATTTGATTGTGAGTCCAGATCCTATGAAAGTGATGAGTTTTTGCAGGATTTTGAGCAAAAGCCATGAGCCAAGATACCTTCTCCATGACAGGCTCTGAATACTCCCCCTTCTCCCCCATTTATCTCTCTCTCTCTCTCTTCTGATGATGTGATTGTCTGTGACCTCCTCTCTTCTGTCATTGTCTTCGGGGACAGTTGACTAGCCTCCTTTCCTCCTGTAGTATACGAGGGCCAGCAATATCAGCCCACTCCCTGCCTCAAATTCACAAATACTTCACGCAGGACAGCAGGTGGTCTGCTGTGCCTCCTGTCACAATTCTGCAGCAGCAGGACTCTAAATGTAGAAGCCGTCTGCCACCTCCTGCTAGTCCCCGAGAGTAATACTCAGCAGCCCTTCTTTCTCCTCCTCCCCAATATGCACATATCCTTATGGTCCTCGTTGCGGATGAGTTGACCTGTCTGATTACATTTTGTGCTTACCTCCCATTTTGCGACTGGTTATTACAGCACATATGGGGCTCAACATTACAGTCCTTAGACAGGCAATTCTCCAATTAGAATCAGGGAGAATTTTGCCTGCATTAGAAGTGCAGGATGGGGCAACATGTTGTGTAAAATCACACTGTTCTTGAAGACATCAGTAATAATAACCCATAACGTGGATTGAAAATTGAAATTTAGCCTTTACTCTGAGTTTCTTGGATTTTGTCAGTTTCATCTGGCCCCTTGGTGTATTGTTAACACAGATTTACTATTATAATGTATTATTGGGCTTTTGATTTTTGGTTTTAACTGATAAACAGCAATAAAACATACCTGATATAAAAAAAATCCATGTTTATCCAATAAACACCAGAAAAACACCGGAAATTGTTATTGGTATTTAAGAGATTGTCTATACAGAGCAGTAATGCAGACTGGAGGTGTGATTTCTAAAGTACACTAAGGGTATGTCTACACCCAGCCGCTAGTTTGGCGGCTGGCAATCGAAGTTCTGGGTTCGACTTATTGCGTCTTGTCTGGACGCGATAAGTCGAACCAGGAAGTGCTCGCCGTTGACTGCGGTACTCCAGCTAGACGAGAGGAGTACGGCGGAGTCGACGGGGGAGCCTGCCTGCCGCGTGTGGACCGAGGTAAGTTCGAACTAAGGTACTTCGAACTTCAGCTACGTTATTCACGTAGCTGAAGTTGCGTACCTTAGTTCGATTTGGGGGTTTAGTGTAGACCAAGCCTAAGTGTTGCTCATTAATTGGACCATGTTGACCCTGCTGGTGCACACTAAAGGTTCCCTAGGGTGCATAAATGTAGTGCTGTTTGAAACAGTGATGTGTTAAAGTGCACTAGGGAACATATAGTATATAGTAACAAAGTTGTGAAACCCCTTGATTTTTGGACATCTACATACAATTCAAAAATTGCAAAAAGTAATCCTAAAAAAATGAACTTAATAAATCCCCCAAACCAGAAGTCCTGTGTATTAATTCTGTGGTGCCATAGGTGCCCAGGGCACTTTATAGGCTTTTCGGAAACTAACGCCGTCCCCAAGGAGTTTATGATCTAAGAACTTAATTCAGAAATGATTTATCCTGACTCAGACAAGTACTGTGGTCTCTTTGAGTCAATGGCCTAAGGGTCTGTCTACATGAACAATTGTTCATAGTAAACTGGGGTGTGAACCTACCCCGCACTAGCCTGCTGAGGACTAACTGTGTGGACTCTGGTGACATGCATTCACTGTTTATTAATGCGCTTTGATCTAATCCTCTTTGAAATGGGACTTGATCAACGCTTATCAATGAACTATTAATTTGCTTCAGCAGGGTCCACTCAAACAGTTATTCCATGGCAGATTGGTATGGGGTAGATTCACGCCCCAGCTTGCTGTGAATTAAGGGCTGGCCTATGCCTAAAGTAGACAGTTAGGTCAACCTAGCTATATCACTCAGGGGTGTGAAAAATTCACACCTTATGATACTCAGTTAAGCCGACCTAAGTCCCAGTGTAGACAGTGCTAGGTCAATGAACGATTTACTGCAGTGATGGAAGAACCCCCTCCATCACTGTAGTGATTGTCTACACTATAGCAGTGCTTCTAGTGTAGACATACCCTAAGTGTTTGTGTAGACAAACCCTCAATGCATGAGTTAGGATTACTCACAGAAGTAACAGTTTGCAAGATCAGGCGCTATAATAGGCATAATTCATACAAAGGGTGGGGGATGGGATGCAGTGGAAGTAACTTGATTTTGCTCTGTTTATGTTTGGCCTATATCTTCTGGGTTCATGTTCTAAAAAATAATTGATCACCAACTGAATTTTCTACATATTTTTATGTCAGTCAGTATTACACATCTCAATTCCCTTTCACTTTGGGCAGGATTTTATTGAAGAAAGGGGAGTCACAGCTCAACTAGAAACTGCTTTTCAAATATGTGAAGACATGAAAAACAAAAACATAAGCACGAATGTCTTAGGTAAGTGCATGGAAATAACATAATACTTTAATAAGAGTTGTGCTTTAAACTGATCATTATTAATGTTTTAAATTCCTGATACTTTTATTTTCTAAAAAAACAACGAGGAGTCCGGTGGCACCTTAAAGACTAACAGATTTATTTAGGCCTAAGCTTTCATGGGTAAAAAACCTTCCATGCATCTGAAGAAGTGGGTTTTTTACCCACGAAAGCTTATGCCCAAATAAATCTGTTAGTCTTTAAGGTGGCACCGGACTCCTCCTTGTTTTTGTGGATACAGACTAACACGGCTACCCCTCTTTTATTTTCTGCAGAATGTTGGTTTTGTTTAGTTGGTTTATGTTTTTCCAAACAGTTAATGATATTCCCCTTCAGCACCCAAATGAGGAAGGATTCACTTCTCTATTTTGGCAGTTTCCAAGCAATTGAGAAATATGCTTAATATTATTTTGAAATTATTAATGTGAATCAGTGTCTATTTCTAACATTTGTTTTATCATGTATTTAATATTCTAGTTGGTGATCCTCCAGACACTAGTAAACTATTTAAGATGGTAGACTCTAAGATTTCTATGTGCAGAGAATATATTTACAATGTAAACACTGTCCTACAAAAAGTTCTATGTTCTTGGGCTACTTATATGGAGAACATTCATTTACTGAAGACATGGTTGGATGAAACACGAAAAGGACATCTTAAAAAGGTATTTGATTGAATGTCTCTTTGTGATTAAGCATAAAGATACTCGTTTACCTTTTTAAAGCACTTTGAAGTCTATGGATGAAAAGCACTATAAGTGCAAATTATTATTATTGTTTTGGGAAATATATTAAAGAACTGCATGGTGTGTCTTTAATCCTTTCAATGCATCTCTATAGGTCCCCACTGAGATTCTGGCAGACTGGAACTCAGTGCATGGTTCCTTAAATGAAGCTGGAAACTTCTTAATTGAAGTCAGCAATGAGCAAGTGGGATCAGATATTTCTAAAGAACTGAAAAAACTGAACACAAGATGGGCTAAATTTATAAAGAGAACACAGTTTGTAAGTAACTGCAGCTCTGTTTTCCTTTCATGTGATCATTTTGTTATGTAGATTTCAAAAGCACAGCTGTATTTTTAACAGTATAATGATCAATTGTTATTTATAGATCAATAATCTTCCATACAATTCAGTGTTATCCATTTTGGAGCAGGTAAAGCAAGCAATACACACAGGTTCCCAGTTGTAACTGTCACTGCCTCTTTGTGTAAAAGTCCTCTGTTAGCACTGAATGCAATGGTGTATATGGCTGACAATATACGAGCGCCCCTTGTTTCAGTTTTCTAGATGAGCCCTTAAAAAGTGTATTTATTAATGATACTGTTGTGCCAATAAATGATCAAAAATAAATGATAATATAAAATGCTATGCAACATTTTCACAGGAGATGAGATTACTGAGAATGCAAGAAGAGCAAAAGAAGTCAGTTGTTGACAGTAATGGAAATTCTCAGTCTCCTGCCGAGGCAGTGCCAAATGCACTCAGTGTTACAGCAGATATATCAACGGAGGCTAGTAAGAAACACATTCAGAATGCAGAGGTAAAAAGTTCTCCTATATTCTAATCTGAATATCAGCACTTAAATTTGGGTAGTTTTATCTATTGAATATACAGCCCCACTTTTTTGGGCACTGCATCTCCACTTCAGTCCCAGTTTCCACCTATGCTCCTCGGGTTGTATGTGATGGTCCCCAGGGGTACCCAGGGCTGTGAGGCACCTCACCACTACCTGCTCTTAGTGTGAAGTAGTCTTGTCTCTGCCTGCTGTAGATCAGCTCCCTGAAACCGTATGTGGCAGCACAAGCATGGCCTTTCAGGTGTCCACAGGTCTCACTCTCTCTGTACAGGAAGCGATAGGCACACAGTAACCCCTGAGTACTCAGAGTTCTCTGCAGTGTTCAGCCCCTGTTCCCCAGAACACTTACAAAATTACAGGCCTGCTATTCCCACAGGAACAGAACTCACCGGCCTATAAGATTCAACTCAGGACCAGCACTTTGCTTATCACCACAGCACTTAGATATAATTATAGTGAAAACAAGAATAAGTTTACCACAGAATAGCGATTCAAGTAATAGTGAGTAAGAATATTGGAAACAAATGGGTACATATTAAACAAAATCATAACATGCTTTCTAGAGCCTATACTTAACTGACAAGTTACTCTTCTTTTGACAAGAGAGTATCTGAACCAAAGTTCTCTCCAGAATTCTCAACCAAGCCTGGTTGAGACCCATCTTTCACGAAGCAAATGTGATGTCCCACACTCAAGATAAGATTCTCTTCTCCCGCTGCATTTATTTTCCTGTTAGATTCTTTCTTACAATCCTTCATTTGCATTCAGTTCAGACTGGTGAGAGGATCCACTGTGAACAAGAAAATACTCAATTTACATGTAAACAGGTAGCCTGTCTGACAGAAAACCTGTTTTTCACCTTTTCTGGTGACTAGTACCTTGATACAGACTTTAAGAACATGTTTTCAGTTTATACAGAACACCTGTACATAAATTTCACAATGATATTGATGACCAGAGTGACACCACCTTTCATTTGAGACCTCACATGTCATTCTTTGGTGAACCAGAATGTGCATACCAGAATCAGGAGATTCCTGTAACCCCATTGCGCTCCCTTGTCAGTTTGCATTAAGAAGTTCTTGGGTCACAGAGTGAAAGCCAGAAAGTAACCCAATGGCTGAGTAAATGCTGGAAATGTAGGTTGGGGGGGGGGGGGGAAGGAATTCTGAGCGTTTTACAAATACTAACTTTGCTAAGAGTCTAAGTGTTCCATGTTCTCAGCTTAGAGAAAAGGATGCAGATGTAACTGAACAGGCCACTGAGCTTCTGCCCAGAGTGGAGAAAATGGAAGAGCTTCTCAAAGGAGTAGAAAACTGGGCCACAGAAACAGAATGCCTTCTTGAGACGATCAAACATGAAGGATGCGTGGGAAGCTCAACAGAACAATCTTTACAGGTAGAAATGCAAATATAAAGTTTAAAATATCTACCCATTCATCAGATTCTCAGACCTGAGTTATGAATTCAATGGCTTGTGTTAAATGAAGCAGGAATGAGAATGGAGTTTGTATTAATAAATGGCTAACTAAGGGAAGGAGGTGCTGTAATATTGCTAGGACTAGGTTAGTTGTCTAAGATTGTTTTTCAGGATGGCTCCTGTCAGAGTCCTGAGTATCCCATCATGGTAACTGCATTTTCCCCCAAACATCGTCACTCCCAGATTTCAGTCACAGTCTAAAGAAGGATCTCAGTCCTATTCTTCAACTGGTTACAGTTGTGTGATAAAGGCGCTCCCGCCCCCTCAGTAATCCAGCAAACGCCCTGCTGACTAATACCCTGGAAATTAATGAAGTGAGGGTGTGATGAATGCGGGTGATAATATTTACTGCAGAGGCAATGCATTTATCCCCCGGGGAGGAAGCACTTTATCCCATCAGCTCTCCTTGGCTGGAGGGGGGACCTGTAGAGAGTTCTGGCTGGCATGTGAATCAGCTGCCTGCTATGTACTTTGTGCATCTGACCCTGTGGGAAATGGATTCAAACATCCACTCTGTAAAGAGGGAAGGAGGGAGGGATCTTTGTTTTTAGTCTCAGGGTTATTTTACTTAGAGATTGTGCACTCCTACTCTGGGTAAAGTCTACAGTATTAGGAGGTATAGGCATGTTAAAAGAATGTACATGAATTTTCAGAATGTGTGTGCATGTATATAAACTAAATCCCATTCTCAGTGTGACATTTGCTTGTTAAAAATGTGAAAGTGACAAAAAATGCTCTTAAATTTCTATGAGTTGTGTTTCAATAAGATTGTAACATAATGTCCCCCATGAGTATACAAGATCAAGTCCTTGCTTCACTTGCAGTACATAATAGAGACGTTTTTAATAAAGCATAGATTATCATCAGAGGAATGGTAATGGACAGTTTGAAAATGAGGTGAATATTCATAGATCAAAAGAGCTCTCAAAGACACACAGTGATAAATATCCAAACCCAGCGGTGTAAGCTGTGCTTTCAAAATATCCAAGCATGTTTTCTAAACAGCGGAGTGCACATTTGGGGCTCTATTCTGCAAGCAAATATACACACAAGTAACTTTGCTCATATGAGACTTTCTGTTTACTTCAGTGGGACTATTCACATGATACAGTTACTGCTGTGTGTACACATTTTCATGATCAGACAATGCACATGCAAATGTGTGCTTTGTATGTTCAGTTACTAGGTTGTATGTATACAAGCATATTTTAAAGATACTTTAAAATAGAAGGTTAGGCAAAGAAAAATAACATATAACAGTGATAGCAAGTACAATCACAGAAGTTAAGTACAAGTCAAATATGTGTATGGATGTCACAGGGTCCACTCACTGCTAGGGGCGTCTCTCCTGGCCACTTTAGGGATTAGCTCCTTCCAGGTGCTGTGCCCTCCTCTGGCGCTCTCTCCATCCTGTGGACCCTCTCGCTCCAAGAGCTGCAGCTTCCTCTTCGTGACTTGGCACTCCAGGCACGTCACTATCGTCCTCACCTTTCAGGGTATCGAAGTATTTCAGCACAAACTATCCCGGGCAGTCCAATCTCCACTTCCCCAGTGGCTGGTAGGGGAACCCGGGCCCGCCCTCTACCCCAGGTTCCATCTCAGGGGCCCTCTCTTCAGCAGCCAAGGTCTGTCTTGCTGCTTTTCCCCTGAGCCTTCGCTGTGTTTCTGGCTCTCCCCACACTCTGGGGTTGCCAGCCGCACAACTCCCTTCTCCCAGGGAATGACTGACTGCAGACTACTTCCCTGAGCCTCCAGCTGCTCTCAGCTCCTGGGCTTTACACAGTCGCCTCCTGTTCCCATCCAGCTGAGCCTCCTCTAATTAATCCCTGCTCCCTGGCTCTTCCTTCAGGTGCAGCCTGGACAGTTAATTGGCCTACCTAGCCATCTTGACCCCTTCAGGTCTTGTGTGGGGTGGATACCGCATCACAATGGAATTAGATGGCTTGACAACTTGTTTTCTCTGCTTTCTTTTTTGGTTGGCGCCAGACCCACTCCCCCAGATGTTGATACTTTGGACTACAAGATAATGACCTGTAATTGCAAAGCATGGTCCATATGTAACCAAATATTGCCTACTTTTCAGCAATCCTTGCCTTTCAATTCAGTTCCTAAAGCTAAATGATATAAATAATAATATTTAATATTGAAGACTTCTGTTGTGTTTCATCTAAACAGATCCTAATTGCCAGAAGGACCTTGTGCCAAGAACAAGTTGCTGCAGCAGAAGAAATCTTGCAAGTTTTGACACGTAATATTTCAAGCCAGGTGTCCCTCCCGGATTTTGAGACAGCTGGGCTACCGACACGAATTAAAGAAGTCAGAGAGAGACTCCAGGTCTCTGTTCCCTATCACTATCATATTCAGTACACAGATATCCTTATCTGTAGTATTAAATGGTTAGAAAAACGTCTTTTAGGGTCCATGTAAAATATAAATATTTTTAAAATATTTGAGCGACTCTTCTCTTGTCAGGTGCAAAATGAGAAAAGATTTCAAAATTAATATCCAAAGCTGAGAAACTTGAGTCATGTTATAAAGGAATATTTTAATTGTTTTAACGATACTCATGCACACTCTACAAATTGTCTTTCTTCCTAGGCTGCCATGAATAACCTAGACCTTGTCTCACCCAAATCTGAAGAGACTCTGTCAAAAAAGGAGGTCATGATCAATTTTGAAAAATCCCAGAAGGAGCTTGAAACATCTATTTTAAAAGCTATGCAACTCATTAGCCAAAAAGTGAGCCCTGATGAGCACATTTCAAAAAATGAGGTGGGTTCAAATATTTACTTCCTACCTGTGTCATATGAAGCTTTTGACTATCAGAGCACATTATTTCATAGTGAGATTTTGTGACTAAAAAAAATCTTACACAAGTGGTCCCCAAATTTTTCAGGGTCATCCCTCCCTTACCCATCTACCCCCCCTCGCACTCTGAGCCGGGGCCGGGAGTGTGGCTGCGGTTCCTGGGGTGGGGAAACGCAGACATGGGTAAGGGGGCTGAGGCTGGTGCCTCAGCTGGGGGCAGGGCTGGGTCTGGGAATAGAGCTGCAGCCAGAGGCCAGGGCCAGGTGTGGAGCCACGGTCGGGGGGCTGGAGGTGAGGCTGGGCATGGGACCAGGAGCTGGCGCCAGGGTTGTTTTATCATTATTAACATACCTGAACTTTCTGTAGAAATGTTACTCACAACCTGGATTTTTATGTTATTATCTGAGTGTATTTTGTTTAAATCCCCAAAATGGTAACCTCACATTATAAAATCTTGATCCTAAAATAAGGCTGTCTCATTTTTTCCATTGAAAGGATATCCTGAACTTTGTTTGTCCATGCCACTAATGCTAGGAGGTCTCTCCTTTTCCAGCAATGCCCTATTAAACATCTGGCTATTAGTCGTAAGTGCATTATCAAAACTTTGAAAGTTGACTGACTAAGTGGCCATCAGACACACAAGTATGCCCTCGGGTGGTGATGGCTCTCCCGTCCTCGCCTCCGCCTGCAGACCCATTACGGCTCCTTTCTCTCGGTGTCTGCTTCGTGGCACAGCCCTCTGTCTGTGTCACCATCCGGTTCCGCCCCCCGCCGGACTCCCCCACCAAGAGTCCAGCCACTCCTCACAGCAACTTGGCAGTCCCCAGCCAGGCCACTCCTTCAACGGCTAGTTAGGGTGGGGGGAGCACCCAGGCCTGCCCACTACTCTGGGCCCCGGCTCAGGGACCCTGTAAACAACAGCTTCCTGCTGCCTCTTCCTTCCAGCTCACTGTCTCTATTCCCTGGGCCACTTCCCCGCAGTGTCAGTTCCTTCTGCTCCTGCCTCTGGCTCCAGCTCCTTTTCCCTCTTCCCAGGGCCTCGAGCCTGTAAGCTCTCCCTAGCTCCCCCGGTTCCTGCTAGCACCTGCCCTTCCCCAGGTGCTGATCCCGCTGTAACCCTCTAGGAAGCCAATCTTTTCCCTAGGGCTCCTTGCAGCAGACTAACTCCCTCTGGTCTGCAGCTTCCTTTTATATGGGCCGACTGGGCCCTGATTGGCTAGTCCATCTGCCGCCCTAACTGTCTGCAGCCCCCGCCCTAATTGGCTGTTTCCCCTGCAGCCCCTCCTTTGACTGGCTGTTGCTCAGCCTCCCTAGGCTGGTTTTAACCCCCTCAAGGCCAGTGCGGGCCAGGCGCCCCGTCACAAAGTCACAGACCCCTCCCTTGCTTCCTGTCACATATAGGAGGTGTGCCCCATTGTCTGGGCATAAGGAGGGAGAATAGCCACTGATCCATTTTGTCCACTCCCCCTTGGTACAAAATGTTCCGGTGAAAGGTGTTGTGGGAGCTGTACCTGCACTTTCCCAAGCGCAGGGGCTGCAGTTGTCCTTGGCTCATTTTCAGACACAGAAAGTGCAGCAGTGCAATTGTACTCTGGCCCGCCTATGCTTCCACACAAGGGCCTGGGACAATCTGGCCTTTTGCCATTGCAGCCCAATAATAAGGACCTTGCCATTCATTATTGTATAGTTTTGATATGATAATGAAATTGTTTTACGATATACATAAGCGAAGGTCAATTCTGTTTTGTTTTTTTCAGGAAGCTTTTAGCATTTTGGACACAGGAATTCTTGAAAATTTTTTGAAAGCAGCTGACCAATTGAAAAATATTTCACCAGCTCATGAAAAGTTAGCAGTGGAGGAAAGATGCAAAGATGTTCGTGAAAGATGGGAGGTGAGAAAATATACATAAGAGAATGAGTTGCTTTTTCTTATCAGACCTGGTCTCTTGAAAAACAAATTTTTGTATTTGCTTTGTAGCCCATTGTCACCCCATGACCATCACACTGAGACAGTGCTTTCTGTACTTTGCAGGCAGTTCATCGTGAAATCATATCATGTATTCAGTTCATAATGGAAATTGAAATAGGGAAATTTAATGCAACTTTTTCAAAACTCAGTAAGCAAATAAATAAAGAGAAGAAACTCCTTAGCATGGGTAAAACCAAGGGACTTATAAAAGAACACGAGGTACTGTATAAAAACGCTATCCTCAACTTCTCTGCTTGGTGACTGTATTGTATATCCTTCTGCATTTTATCATTAAATTTTCTTTCTAACTTCAGACTGTTCCTTCACTGCATGAAGCAGGCTTTCAAAGAGTCACCTCCTTGGCAGTAGAATGCTACATTTTTTCAGTTTATACCTTACTTTATAATCATCTCTTACAGCTGGTTTTATTTTTAATCCTTAATTACTCAAAATGTAATAATTGAAAAAACAAACTTGATGTGCACTGTAGCTCCCATTCAATGTAGTAGTTGCATGGCTAAGGTCCTATCCATAGAGCTAACTCTACCAATAATGGTTGTACAGAAGCCCCCGTTTAACTCCTTGTTTGTGTTGCACACAAACTAGTCACGTGACTTTAAGTGGTGCTTTATGGTTGATAGGCCTGTGCTAGTCCTCAGCCCAGGGGTAAATTTCACACAGTGTGTAATAAACTTTGGTTTACATTTAACATTTTTACTCATGTCTCTTTCTCAGTCATCTCTTCTTTAATTTTCTTTTCACCTTAGGTGAACCTAGCCATCACTGTATTCCCCAAGATCTGCCCTTTTTTTTTTTTTTTTTTTAAATATTTCTTTTCT
>NW_020694078.1:0-4684 GCF_002925995.2 Terrapene triunguis
AGGCCTGGTCTACACTAGGCTTTTATGTCGACTTTAGCGCCGTTATATCGAATTAACCCTGCACCCGTCCACACCAGGAAGCCATTTAGTTCGACATAAAGCTCTCTTTAAATCGATTTCTGTAATCCTCCCCAACGAGAGGATTAGCGCTAAATTCGACATGGCCATATCGAATTAGGCTAGGTGTGGATGGAAATCGACGGTAATAGCTCCGGGAGCTATCCCACAGTGCACCACTCTGTTGACGCTCTGGACAGCAGTCAGAGCTCGGATGCTCTGACCAGCCACACCCCCGGGAAAATTTGAATTCATTTTCATTTTCCTGTCTGGGCAGTTTGAATCTCAGTTCCTCTTTGGACATCGAGGGGAGCTCAGCAGCAGTGGCAACTATGCAGAGCTCTCCAGCAGAGATGGCCGTGCAATCTAATAGAAAGAGGGCCCCAGCATGGACTGATCGGGAAGTCTTGGATCTCATCGCAGTGTGGGGCGATGAGTCCGTGCTTTCAGAGCTGCGCTCCAAAAGAAGGAATGCTAAGATCTACGAGAAGATCTCCAAAGCCATGGCAGAGAGAGGCTACAGCCGGGATGCAACGCAGTGCCGCGTGAAAATCAAGGAGCTGAGACAAGGCTACCAAAAAACCAAAGAGGCTAACGGACGCTCCGGATCCCAGCCCCACACATCCCGTTTCTACGAGGCACTGCATTCCATCCTAGGTGCGGCCGCCACCACTACCCCACCCCTGACCGTGGACTCTGAGGATGGGATATTGTCCGCGGCCGGTTCCTCAGCGGACGGGGAAGAGGAGGAAGGAGATGAGGAGGACGAGGCAGTCGACAGCGCTGGCACCGCTGATTTCCCCGACAGCCAGGAGCTCTTCATCACCCTTACCGAGATCCCGTACCAACCGTCCCCATCCCTTACCCCGGACACAGAATCAGGGGAAGGATCAAGCTGTAAGTGCTGTAAACATGTAAACATTTATTTAAAACAGAACGGTAATATTTATACTATTAACAATGTACATTTATAAAAGTTCTGTAAACTAGTAAAAAAATAATCAGGTACAAAACAGGAATATTTACAAAGGTAACAAATGGGTTTTCATGATTTCTCTGTCTTAGGCTCTTCTCAATTTAGTCCCAAGTGTTTTAAAAAATTTTCACAATGTCCGTTACTCCATGATTCCCAGGCCCAAGACGCTCCACTCCATAGTCCCAGTGCACCTACGCGAAAATCCGGTCAATGTGGCCGGGGATCGACGAGAAATTCTCGTAGGAGAACTCCTCGTAGGTCTCGTGGAGGTAGAGCTCAAGCCTGTTGATCAGGTTCCGGGGTAGGGCGATCTTAGTGGGCCCTCCGTGGTAGCAGACATGCCCCCTCCACGCCACAATCAAGTACTCCGGGATCATGGCCCGACATAGCATGGCGGCATACGGCCCCGGTTTCTGCATGCTTTCCCGCAGCATGCGTTCTCTCTGGGTGTCCGGGATCCTCAGAAGGGTGATGTCGCTCATGACGCCCTGCTTTGAATTAGGGAGGGGAATGTTAGTATTGGGACTGCTTTACAGCCACGCGGTGGAGGGAGAGGGGCAGCATACAGGGATCTTTCCCTGGGACAGCCGCGAGGGGGTGGGACAGGGGCAGAGTTGATGCTGTCCTGATTGCTGGCAGCAGAGACTGGCATTGCTTTCAATGTGAAAGGAGGCCAGTGCTACTGCTGGAGTTTTAAGCAGCCACAAGTCTGCGGCTTACCATTATTGCCCGCTCCAGAAGTTCAGGTCTCCAGCCACGCTTCTCAGATCACTCCAAGACCTCCGCAAGTCCACAGGCACTGAAGGCGACGGCCGAAAATTCGACCTTGTCCTGAGTGCGCATGTGAGAGGTGCAGTGCATGGTCTTGTTCACAGAGAAAGACTAGGTTCTTTGTATACAATTTCATTTATCTGTCTCAGGAATTCACTCCCTTTTCACAATTCACACAGACACATCTGCGACTGTCTCCCAACCCAGCCTGTCAGCACACTCCCAGAGGCTAGCGCAGATTAGGCGGAGGAAGAAGAAGACGCGTGAAGACATGTTCTCAGAACTAATGGGATGCTCCCGAGCCCAGGCAGCCCAGCAGACACAGTGGAGGGAGAACTTGTCACAAATGCACCGAGCAGTCATGGAACGGGAGGAGAGGTGGCGTCAGGAGGACCAACAGGCTACTGAAAAGCTGCTTGGACTAATGAGGGAGCAAACGGACACGCTCCGGCGCCTTGTGGATGTTCTGCAAGACCGGAGGCAGGAGGACAGAGCCCCGCTGCAGTCTATCTGTAACCGCCCTCACCCGCCACCAAGTCCCACACCACCCTCACCCAAACTCCAAAGAAGGAGGGGCGGCAAGGGCCGTTAAAACTTTCAGTCAACCCCTGCAGACTGCTCTAGCACTAGAAGGCTGACATTCCCCAAAATTTCATAAGCCCTTTCCTACCCACCTCACACAAGCCCCCGTCCAAGTTTCACACCCCACGTTTCATGTCTGGTTCGCAATAAAATGTTTGTTTCTCTCCATTACTGTTTCAGTCAGGTTCTTTTGAGGGAGAGTCTGTCTGGAGGGGGGGAAGGGGCTTGGTAATTGGACAGGACAGTGACCTTTAGCAGGGTACAGAGGCGGTGTCAGGTCCAGCATCAGGACACATACACAGTGCAGTCACTGGTTACCCTGGTCAGTCTGGGAGGTGTTTTTCATGTTCTCCATTGAAATAACCAGTCCACCAGTGCGGAGCCTGGCATTCCGGGAGTTTAGAAGCATCATTTGCATCAGAACACTGAACCCGCCCCCCGCCACAGTCTGCGTCCCCGGTTTAAAATATTCCCGCGAAAACAGCAACACAGACAACGGTGTTCATTAACAAAATCGAAATGATTTTATTTTTTGGGAAGGGGAAGGGGGTGAAGGGGGTATGTAACTGGAGAGGATAGTCAAAATGAACTGGGTAAAGAAACGGGGGCAGATTCAGCTTTTCTGTCCACAAACTGAAAAGTCACTGGTTGCCCTGCTCACTCAGGAACCTAGCTTTCAAAGCCTCCCGGATGCACAGGGCGTGCCGCTGGGATCTTCTAATGGCCCGGCTGTCTGGCTGGACGTAATCAGCAGCCAGGCTATTTGCCTCAACCTCCCACCCCGCCATAAAGGTCTCCCCCTTGCTCTCACACAGATTGTGGAGCACACAGCAAGCTGCAATAACGATGGGGATATTGGTTTCACTGAGATCACAGCGAGTGAGTAAGCTTCTCCATCTCCCTTTGAGACGGCCAAAAGCACACTCCACCACCATTCTGCACTTGCTGAGACGGTAGTTGAACAGTTCTTTTTCTGTGTCCAGGGCGCCAGTATAGGGCTTCATGAGCCAGGGCATTAGCGGGTAGGCTGGGTCCCCGAGGATGACTGTAGGCATTTCCACATCCCCAAGAGTTATTTTGTGGTCTGGGAAGTAAATACCTTCCTGCAGCCGTCTAAACAGACCAGAGTTCCTGAACACGCGAGCGTCATGAACCTTGCCCGGCCATCCGACGTAGATGTTTGTAAACCGTCCCCGATGGTCCACCAGTGCTTGCAGCACCATTGAAAAGTAGCCCTTTCGGTTGATGTACTGGCTGGCCTGGTGGTCCGGTCCCAGGATAGGGATGTGAGTCCCATCGATAGCCCCACCGCAGTTTGGGAATCCCATCGCGGCAAAGCCATCTATGATGACCTGCGCGTTTCCCAGGGTCACTACCTTTGGGAGCAGTACCTTCACGATCGCCTTGGCTACTTGCATGACAACAACCCCCACGGTAGATTTGCCCACACCAAAGTGGTTCGCGACTGACCGGTAGCTGTCCGGCGTTGCAAGCTTCCAGAGGGCTATGGCCACTCGCTTCTGGACAGTGAGGGCTGCTCGCATGCGGGTGTCCTTGCGCTTCAGGGCAGGGGACAGCAACTCACAAAGTTCGAGGAAAGTCCCCTTCCGCATGCGAAAGTTTCGCAGCCACTGGGATTCATCCCAGACCTGAAGCACTATACGGTCCCACCAGTCCGTGCTTGTTTCCCGGGCCCAGAATCGCCGTTCAACAAAATCCACATGCCCCATTGCCACCGTGATGTCCTGGGCGCTGGGGCTTGTGGTTTCTGACAGCTCTGTGACACTCTCCGACTTCAGGCTCTCACGGCGGTGCCGTAGCCTCCTCGCCCGATTTCTCTGCATCTGCCTCAGGGAAAGGTGTATGATAAGCTGCGAGGTGTTGAGAACGGCCACAAGTGCAGCGATGGTCGCAGCGTGATCCATGATCGCAGTGCTGTGGCGTCCGCGCTGTCACTGACCAGAAAAGTGCGCGAACTGATTTCCCGCCGGCGCTTTCATGGAGGGAGGGAGGGCGTTAGTGACAGACGGATGACGACAAATTTTTTTTACCCAGAAGGCATTGGCGGCTCGACCCAGAATTCCGATGGGCAGCGGGGACTGCGGGAACTGTGGGATAGCTGCCCACAGTGCACCGCTTCCAATATCGACGCTCGCCCGTTAGTGTGGACTCACAAAGTCGAATTACTGTCCTTAGTGTGTCCTTAGTGTGGACACACACGTTCGACTTTGCAATATCGATTCCACATATTCGATTTAAGTAAAATCGAATTACCCTCGTAGTGTAGACATACCCTTA
>NW_020694079.1:0-2020 GCF_002925995.2 Terrapene triunguis
GTAATCTGTCCTAGTTTCCATTTTTTATATGACTCCTTTTTATTTTTTAGATCATGCAAGATCTCGTGGTTAAGCCAAGGTGGTCTTTTGCCACATTTTCTATCTTTCCTAACCAGTGGAATAGCTTGCTTTTGGGCCCTTAATAGTGTCCCTTTGAAAAACTGCCAGCTCTCCTCAGTTGTTTTTCCCCTCAGTCTTGATTCCCATGGGACCTTACCTATCAGCTCTCTGAGCTTACCAAAATCCGCCTTCCTGAAATCCATTGTCTCTATTTTGCTGTTCTCCCTTCTACCCTTCCTTAGAATTGCAAACTCTATGATTTCATGATCACTTTCACCCAAGCTGCCGTCTACTTTCAAATTCTCAACGAGTTCCTCCCTATTTGTTAAAATCAAGTCTAGAACAGCTTCACCCCTAGTAGCTTTTTCAACCTTCTGAAATAAAAAGTTGTCTGCAATGCAGTCCAAGAATTTGTTGGATAGTCTGTGCCCCGCTGTGTTATTTTCCCAACATATATCCGGATAGTTGAAGTCCCCCATCACCACCAAATCTTGGGCTTTGGATGATTTTGTTAGTTGTTTAAAAAAAGCCTCATCCACCTCTTCAACCTGGTTAGGTGGCCTGTAGTAGACTCCTAGCATGACATCACCCTTGTTCTTTACCCCTTTTAGCCTAACCCAGAGACTCTCAACACTTCCGTCTCCTATGTCCATCTCTACCTCAGTCCAAGTGTGTACATTTTTAATATATAAGGCAACACCTCCTCCCTTTTTCCCCTGTCTATCCTTCCTGAGCAAGCTGTATCCATCCACACCAACATTCCAATCATGTGTATTATCCCACCAAGTTTCAGTGATGCCAACAATGTCATAGTTGTATTTATTTATAAGCACTTCCAGTTCTTCCTGCTTATTACCCATACTTCTCGCATTTGTATATAGGCATCTAAGATACTGGTTTGGTCTTTCCTCCCGGTTTTGTCCTGACCCTCCTTTCTCTCTGCCAATATAGCCCACACTCCCTCTCGTCTCCGACCCATCTCCCAGGTCTCCATGTTCCCCACTTACCTGCGGGCTTTGCTCACCTGTCCCCGTCGAACCTAGTTTAAAGCCCTCCTCACTAGGTTAGCCAGTCTGTGTCCAAATAGGGTCTTTCCCCTCCTCGAAAGGTGAACACCATCTCTGCCTAGCAGTCCTTCCTCAAATAGCATCCCGTGGTCTAGGAAGCCAAAGCCCTCCTGGCGACACCATCTTCGCAGCCAGGCATTCACCTCCATGATGCATCTGTCTCTGCCCGGGCCCCTACCTTTGACAGGAAGAATCGAAGAGAATACCACCTGCGCTCCAAACTCCTTCACCCGTACTCCCAGAGCCCTGTAGTCACTCTTGATCCACTCAATGTCACACCGCGCAGTATCATTTGTGCCCACATGGATGAGTAGCATGGGGTAGTAGTCAGAGGGCTGGATAATCCTCGACAATGCCTCCGTAACGTCTCGGATACGGGCTCCCGGCAGGCAGCATACCTCCCGAGATGAAATGTCAGGGCGACAGATGGGCGCCTCCGTCCCCCTCAGCAGAGAGTCTCCGACCACCACTACCCTACGTTTCCTATTCGCAGTGGTAGCAGCAGACCTCCCAGCCTTAGGGGTACGAGGCTTCTCCTCCTTTACTGTAGGGGGTGATGCCTTCTTTCCTGTATCAAGAAGAGCATAACGGTTACCTATTACCACAGCGGGAGGGTTCGGAGCAGGGGTGGAGCACTGCCTACTGCCAGAAGTAACCAGCTGCCAGTGTCCACCCTGAGCCATCTCCTCCTCCACCAGTGGTGTATCAGCAGTCCTGTGTCCTGGGACAGCTACCTCAGCTGTCTCCACATGGACACTGTCCAGGAATTGCTCGTGGATTCGGATGCTTCTCAACCTAGCCACCTCCTCCTGTAGCTCTCCCACCTGCTGCCTGAGAGATTCCACCAGCAGGCACCTTTCACATTGGATGGTCCCCTCAGCCTGGATATCAGT
>NW_020694080.1:0-19295 GCF_002925995.2 Terrapene triunguis
GGGAACAGCTAGGGTAATAGGCGAGTAGTTGACCTTTGTTCTAACAGGGTTCTCCCCCCTTAAAAACATTTCGAGAGCCTTATGGCCCCCAATCCTCAGCCTTTACTGGCTGGTATAGGGCCATCATTTGTTGGTGTATAATTTGATTAGCCATTCGTCGGACTAATGTAACTACACAGGGAGCAAAGCAAGCTAGGGTTAATAGGGTTGTAATAAAGAGTATAAAGAGAAGAAGGCCTTCTCGGAGCCATCCCAGTTGCGGTAACCAGGACGTGAACCAATCCATGTTCCACCCACCCCATGTTTGGACCGGGACATGGGCTAGCTTCCTCATTTCTTTTGTTAGCTGTTTTACCGCCTTTCCATTATCATCTATTTGTAAACAGCAATTAGATTCGTTTAATTTTGCACAGATTCCTCCTTCTTCTGCCAGCAAATAATCAAGAACTAGATGATGCTGGTAGAGCACATTCCTCATCTGAGTGGATTGATCGGCCAGAAGATCAAGAGCTGCAGCCGTCTGATTAGTTATTATTTCTAAAATGGCTTGCAGCCTAATTATCCGATTCAAGTTGTAAATGGGCTCCCTTGCCCCTGAGATCCACTCATTAGGATTCCATGTAGCTGGACCATAGTGTTTTATAATTCTTTCAGGGGGCCACTCTTGAGCTCCCCACGTTTGGGAGCTTCCAGCGGTCAATGCGGGATCAATGGATCGCCTCTCTCTAATCAAGTCGTCGTATACCTTAATTCCTAATTTATTTCCCTGAATTTGGGGTAATAGAAAGAACAAGGGCCTAATGTACCCAATATAACATATTCCTGACCAATTTGGAGGCAATCTTCGATAAGCGTATTGCCCACATATCCAGTAATGGCCTTTTAGGGCCCATTGTCCATTCGCAAAGGGGCCATCCCAGGTCTCGGGGTAGTCCTCGGGGCCCGGTTCTTCATAATACAAAGGGTTACCCATCTCCAGGGGCCCCCCTAGTACAATAGATGTACCGTCAGGATTACAATAGTCACATTTCCATGCCCCGGCCCCTTCCCTCCAAGCACAATTACAACCAAATTTAGGGCTATTGGTAGTAGACCAAAAATGGTTAAAATGGGTTACCCGAGTTCCATTAGAGTGTTGCCATGCCCACTGATACCAGCGTACCACGTGATCCTTACTGGCGGTATTATCTCGCTGGCAACTTAGAAAGAGGGCATCAAAGAACCCATCTTGTCCAACTGCCTTACAGCCTTCGCCGGTATGCTGTTGGTAGGAACATCTTACCCAGCTATGATTAGTGAGTTTTACGTGGGTATGGTTCCATCATCCTTGATATTTAGAACAATCATACGTATGGCAACTAGGGTGATCATAGCAGCCAAATCCTAGAGATAGAGTCCAGTCACATTGGCTTTCGCCCAGATACACCCCTTCTTGTTTTGTTCGGTTGAGACAGAGGATCCCTACTCCAGAGGAATAGAGTCGCCAAGGGCTACTATCCTCAGTCCAAACTTCTGTCCCTTGGTGGACTATACTTAAGTTACTGATCCACCATTTAGCTTGCACTGGCTGGGCTACCCAAGGCCACTCATTCCAATCCCCTGGACCTCCACAAACCCAGCAGCTACTAAGATTGAAGGAACTCGCTATTGTTTCTCCCAGTTGTACAAACCTATTCTCCCAACCATAGCCGTGATAGACACATATGAACAGAAATATCAGTAATGAGTTCATTATTGCTTTTTCCTAAACAATCCTTTTAGTCCATCGAGTCCTTGATACTCCCAGACGGTGTCTTCGCCCGTGCCACCCCGGGCCTCCGGGGCCGGGGCAGGCAGAGGGCTGGTGTCCTCTTCCGTGGAATTGGTTCCCTGGTCAGGATTCAGAAACCGCTTTACCCGGGTGTGATGTGTCCATTTGTCGCTCCCGAGAATTTTAACTGCAGCCTGGCTGATGAGCGAAACGGTGTGTGGACCGTCCCACCTTGGCGTAAGGGGGTCGCGTTTCCACTTCTTGACAAGGACCTGATCGCCGATCTGGAACGGGTGCACGGGCTGATCCAAGGGAAGGGCCTGAAAAGGCACCGCGTATCGATGCAGCTGTAACAAAACAGATTGCAGCCCCGAGACCTGTTTCCATAAGGAGTCCTTCCCCATTTCCCAGTTTATATCCTCCCGGAACCCCGGGATTAGGATTCGGGGAGGGAACCCAAAGACCAGTTCAAATGGTGAAAGCTTGAGACCCTTACGTGGGGCCCTTCGAATGCGGGTAAGGGCGAGCGGTAACGCATCAAGCCACTTTAAACTAGACTCTGTGCATAGTTTAGTGAGGGTATCCTTGAGAGTCCTATTCATTCTTTCCACCTGACCCGAGCTTTGCGGTCTCCAGGGTGTATGCAACTTCCATTGTATACCGAGTGCCTGGGACACCTGTTGGACCACTTGTGAGGTAAAGTGGCTTCCCTGATCAGATTCAATCATTTCGGGGAGGTGGAATCGGGGAAGTATTTCATGCAACAGGGCCTTAGTAACAGCCCGGGCCTGGCAATGCGGGGTGGGGTAACACTCTACCCATCCCGTAAGTTGATCCACAAATATGAGCAAGTATTTATAGCCCCTGCAAGGGGGCATTTCTGCAAAGTCAACCTGCCATCTCTGGAAAGGGTACGTGGCCCATGGCCGGCCTCCCATTGGGGCGGGAGGGCCACACCCCTTTTGGTTAGTTCGTTGGCAGACAGGGCAATTACTAACTATTCTCTGGGCTTCCATGTGCATGCCCAGCCCCTTAAGGGATCGGGCGGCCAAATCGACCATTGCCCCCGACCCCACATGTCCCTCTTTATGCATGTGCCGAAGAATTTCCTGAAGCACTGGTCGGGGGACAAAAATCTCCCCCCCTGGTAATTTCCACCATCCCGAGGGAACCTGCCAGGCCCCCGCAGCCTGCGCGTGGCATACCTCCTCAGCTGTGTATTGGGGAGGGGGGTTTTTAGCTTCTGTATCTTGGACCAAGAGGAGCCATGAGGCCCCTTCCCGTGCGGCCTCCTTTGCGGCCTGATCAGCCAATTGATTATATTTATGTTGTTCGGCATCCGGGGCCCTTCCATGGGCACGCACATGTATTACGGCAACCCGGAGGGGAAGCATCAAAGCCTCAAGGAGTGTTTTGATGAGACTCCCATGTGCAATTCTTTGGCCTGACGCTGTGATAAATCCCCTTTCTCTCCACAGGGTCCCGTGAGCATGTACCACCATATAGGCATAGCGGCTATCAGTATACAGGTTAATAGTTTTCCCGGTTCCCAACCGGAGAGCCTGGATAAGAGCCATCAGCTCCGCCGCTTGGGCGGACAAATTAGGGCTGAGTTTAAACTTGTATATTCCTTTGTCCTTAATTACTACTGCTGCTCCGGTAAACCGCTTGCCATCTATCACATAGCTGGACCCGTCAACGTACCCTTCAATTTCAGGGTTGGGCCACGGCAAGTCTGAAAGATCAGGGCGGGGTTTGGTTTCCTGTTGCAAGACTTCAATACAGTCATGAGTGGGGCCGGTCTCCTGGGAAACCCGAGGGTCGGGCAATAGGGTAGCTGGGTTGAGGGAGCTAACTGTCCTAAAGGTTAGGTTAGGGGCTAGCAGAAGCCCTACTTCATATCTGGTATGTCGGCTGGGATTTAGATGCTTTTCCCCAGCGCCCATCCCCAGTATTTGAGGCACCCCGTGGGGAACCACAACCTCAGTGTCCCCTCCCAGGGTCAATTTTTCAGCCTCCTGTACAAGGAGAGCGGTTGCTGCAACGGCCCGTAAACAGGCAGGCCACCCCTTGGCGACAGGGTCCAACACCTTTGAATAGTATCCAATGGGTCGCCAGGTGGGTCCCGACCTTTGGCACAGAACTCCAGCAGCCACCCCTCCCCTCTCATGAACGTATAGAGTGAATGGCCTCCGAGGGTCGGGGAGGGCTAGAGCAGGAGGCTGAACCAAGGCTTCTTTTAGCTCTCGAAATGCTTTTTCCATCTCTTTGGTCCACATCCAATGGAGCAGACCTTCTTTAGTTAAGGATTCATATAATGGTTTGGCTCTTCCCCCGTAGTCAGGGATCCAGAGCCGACAAAAGCCAGTCAATCCCAGAAAAGCCCTTAACTCTCGGGGGCTCCGGGGTTGAGGGCTGTTAAGTATAACCTGGATTCTTTCTTTACCCAGACTGCGACTTCCTTGGCACAAATGATACCCAAGAAAAGTGACCTGCTGCCTAACCAGTTGTGCTTTTTCCTTTGAGACCTTATACCCCTGTGCCCCAAGGTAATTAAGGAGCTTTATAGTCTGCTCTTTACAGGCTGCCTCTGTTCCAGTACTTAAGAGCAAGTCATCGCAATACTGGACTATGTTACATGAGGGGTGTCTAGCCAGGAATGGGGCGAGGTCCCTTCTTAACTGGCTGCCAAAAATCTCGGGTGCACAGGTAAGTCCTTGTGGGACAACGGTCCAGAGGTATTGAGCTTTGTAGTGGGTATCTGGGTCCTCCCACTCGAAGGCAAACAGTCTCTGAGACTCCAAATCAAGGGGGATGGAAAAGAAGGCATCTTTTAAATCTATGACAGAGAACCAACTGTGATTTTTGGGAACTTGGCCCAGAATAGTATGGGGATTCGGGACGACTGGATAGGGAGCTTCTATTAACTTGTTAATCTGTCTTAGGTCCTGGACCAACCGATACTGCCCATTAGGTTTAGGCACCCCCATTATCGGAGTGTTGTACGGGGACGTGCCTTCCCTGAGCCACCCACACTGCAGAAACTTTTGAATCAGAGGTTTTAACCCGATTCTAGTGGTCAGCTTAAGAGGGTATTGTCGAACTTGGACCGGGCTGCTTCCTTCCTTAAGGGAAATATGCACTGGTGAAGCATTCCGGGCCCGAGCGACGCCTCCCTCCTCTGCCCAAACCTCAAGGTTAACCCCTGACAGCTGGCCCTCTTCATTCCTCCCCTTACATTCCGGGGAGTGATTTCCAGCGCTTATCAGGGCCATCTGGTAGTTGGAGGATTGCTGCTTAGGGAGTCTAACTTCCATAGTCCCTTTATCGAACGAGATTTCTGCCTGCAGTTTAGTAAGGATATCTCGTCCGAGCAGCGCGATGGGGCAGGAGGGGCTGCAAACAAACTGGTGGGAGATTTGACGGTCCCCTATTTTTACTAGGAGAGGCAAAGTTTTTTCCAAAGCTGTAGTTTGTCCCTCTATCCCCTGGACCATGGCACGTTCCCGAGCTCTGCCTCGGGGAGCCTTATTAAGGGGGAGCAAACTAAGGGTGGCCCCAGTATCAATAAGGGCTTCAATTGGGCGGCCCTCCACTTTAATTTTTACCGTGGGATCCAGGCTGGCAGCTTGCGCCGCCAGGAGGGGCCGCTGGGTCCCCCGGCCCCCCTATGGGGAGAATCCCTCCCCTGAATGTCCTGTACTGTTGTAGAGGATGGGAAGGGACGGGGTTCTATCTTTACGTTCCTTTCCCATGGCCTGTCGCCAGGGGCATTCATTCTTCCAGTGCCCTTCTTCCCTACAGATAGCGCACTGGTTTCGACCCAGGCGAGGGCCCCTCCCCTTCCCAGGTGGCCCTTGCCGTCCCTTAACTTTGTCCCCCCTTTCCTCATATCCTTCCCTTAGGGCCATGGCTAAAACGCGGGCCCCTTTCTTTCGCTCCTCATCATCCCTCCGATCATAAACCTTCCTGGCAATTTCTAAAAGTTCCTCTATATTCTTGCCCGACGCCCCCTCCAATTTTTGCAACTTCTTTCTAATATCCTCGTAGGACTGCCCAATAAAAAGGGGGATTAGTACCCGCTTCCCGTTGATATCCTCAGGATCGAGGTCCGTGTATCTTTTACAGGTATTACAAAGCCGCTCATAAAAGGCAGCTGGGTTTTCATTCTTTTCCTGCCTTATATTATACAATTTGGCCCAATTTGGGGTTTTTCTAATGCAGCGCTTCATCCCCTGGACTATAGCCGTGGCGTATTGGCTATGAGAGGCCCGGCCTGCCGCGTCATCATGTTTCCAGTCAGGAGGGCTTTCAGGCAACCGCGTAGCTACCGCGGCCGAGTCTCCCTCCGTCTCAATTACCCACTCGCGGGCCTTTGAGAGGACTAAACACCTCTCTTCCGCGGTTAATAGAGTGTTAAGAGCGACCCTCATGTCGCCCCAGGTAGGGTTGTGGGCCGTAATTAAGGTTTCAAACACTGCTGTAAGCGGGGCAGGATCTTCCAAGAACGGGGGATTTTGCTGTTTCCAATTGTATAGATCACTAGTAAAGGGGACATATATCATAGTGAGGTCACCACCGGGGGCTACAGCCTCCCGCAGTGGACACAAATAATTCTGTTGCAAGGGCATTTCGTGTATCGGACCACTCTTGCCCGATGGGCTAATAAGGGTAAATTTAGTATCCCCAGGGTTATAGTCAGATGACATTCTCCACATCATTCCGGAGTTCTGATTTGTTACGGAGTCAGTCTTGCTCCTGGTGTGCTTAGACACAGGAGAGCTCAGGGAGGTTGGAGGAGACTCCTGTTTGGGAGAGCCCTGGTGGCTTGGCTCACCCCTTTTAGTTGAGGCATTATCCTCAGAGGAGGGGGTGGGGATTTCAATCGAGGGTACCAGAACCGGGAGGCCAGGATACAAAGGGGGAGGGGGCATAGGATCAGGGGCAGAAGGAATCACAGTCGGCGGCCAGGACTTCTTAACGGGGGGGCAGGGCTTCCTAACAGGGGCGCGGGCCATTAAGGTTTTAATAGTTTGTGATCTACGTTTCTGCAACCATGGGGGAGGATTGGCCACGAGGTCCTGCCAAATATCTATATAGGGATATTGGTCCCAATGCCCATCCCGGGTCACAATGCTATGTACTGCTTGTACAATTTCTGATTTGAGTGTCCCTCCCTCGGGCCATTCCACCCCAAATGTTGTCCATTCAAGAGTACAGAATTTCACAAGATTGTCTTTACATAACACAATCCCATAATCCGCCTGGCGTCTAAACGCCTTCCAGTTATCCAGCATACATCCCAGGGGCGTACCGGAGAAGGTGCTTTGTCCGGACCCCATTATGCTTTACCCAGAGGTTTTTCGAGACAGAGGTATCAAAGGTGGTTAGGGATCTAGTTTTAATTCAGATATCCGCTGAGTCACGAGGTTCGGCTGACCCCCCTTGCAATCAAGATATCCTGGTCACCGGGTTTCCCCTTGCAGGAGTCTTGGGGCGGCTGAAGTCAGCTTAAGCCTCAGACCTGTCAGCGGCACTCACTCATCTTTCACACAGATCCCTTAGTCAGTTACAATCTCGGTTTCCAACACACCATTAAGAGGAGAAACAAGATTACCCCTCCCAGAAACAAGAGTAATCCCTGAGGTTGCTCCAAGTCCCAATAATTGTTAAGAACGGCCCATGGACTTGTGGAGTTAGTGACGTTACTCATTGGCCGTTATTTTCTTCCCCTTTAACCAAAAATACGACGACAAGACACTTATAATGCTACAACAATGTTAATATACCTTCCCTTATACGGGCTGTCTAGGGGATTTCCACCGTCCAACCCACACCTCGGGGGCGTTATTCCTCAAACCCAGGAGGTAAACGCACTTACCGCCCGAAGTGGCCGCGTCCGGCAGTCAGACTTCTCCTTCTTCTGAAGCCGTCTTGCGGCCGTGTCCTTCAGAGTTCTCTTTAGAGAGGACGCAGCCGCCCCGACCGATTGTGACGACCCGAAGCCCGAGCAAACCAACAGCTCGAGGTGGCCACTCCTCGGAATCGCCCTCGGTCGTCGGTCAGCGTCCTCTACAGGGAGAGAAGTCCCGGCGGAGTCGCCATTGTTAGCCAAATGGGCTCGTTTCCCCCTGGAGCTGCCCAATTACCCCAAGGAGGCATGGGAGTCTAGAAGACGGCTTCAAGTTCTTTATTGATCAGTCAGCTGAGTGGGTGCTCTTCCTCGGCTAGTGCCAGAGAGAGAGACACACTTACAAGCACAAAGCAGGCCTTTTTATACCCAGTAACAAACAACTTAGCGTGCATACATTTTGCTAACCTATGGAATTTTTAAATTCCTTTCCAGGGGTAAATGGGATACATCTGTTGGACCTCCTAGATTGATTATTCTTCTGGGGGTCTTCAGGAAATTCCTTTCTGGGGTAAATGGGATACAGCTGTTGGGCCTCTTTGATTGATTGTCTTGCTATACATATATCCGGGAACGTGCATGGGGGAACAGCTAGGGTAATAGGCGAGTAGTTGACCTTTGTTCTAACAGTAGCTGTTCCCCTGCACGTGGCCCAGGCACCAGAGGGGTGAGCTAGTGCCTCTGGGCAGTCAATATCGCCTAGACGAAAGAAAGTTTAGCCCGAACAGGGACGTTAGCTGGTTCAATGGGACATGAGGGTGATAGGGATGTTGTCGCGGGGCAATCAGGTTGGTCAGGCATGACTTGCCCTTGGTGAATCCATGTTGACTGTTCCCGATCAGCCTTCCTCTCCTCCAAGTGCTTCAAAATGGATTCCTTGAGGACCTGCTCCATCATTTTGCCAGGGACTGAGGTGCGGCGGACCAGTCTGTAGTTCCCCAGGTTCTCTTTCTTCCCTTTTTTAAAGACGGGCATTATATTTGCCTTTTTTCCAATCGTCCGGGACCTCCCCCAATCATAGAATCTCAGGGTTGGAAGGGACCTCAGGAGGTATCTAGTCTAACCCCCTGCTCAAAGCAGGACCAACCCCAACTAAATCATCCCAGCCAGGGCTTTGTCAAGCCTGACCTTAAAAACCTCTAATGATGGAGATTCCACCACTTCCCTAGGGAACCCATTCCAGTGCTTCACCCCCCGCCTAGTGAAAAAGTTTTTCCTAATATCCAGCCTAAACCTCCCCCACTGCAACTTGAGACCATTGTTCCTTGTTCTGTCATCTGGTACCACTGAGAACAGTCTAGATCAGGGGTAGGCAACCTATGGCATGGGTGCCGAAGCCGGCACGCGAGCTGATTTTCAGTGTCACTCACACTGCCCGGGCCTGGCCACCGGTCTGGGGACTCTGCATTTTAATTTAATTTTAAATGAAGCGTCTTAAACATTTTAAAAAACTTACTTACTTTACATACAACAATAGTTTAGTTATATATTATAGACTTGTAGAAAGAGACCTTCTAAAAATGTTAAAAGGTATTACTGGCACGCGAAACCTTAAATTAGAGTGAATAAACGAAGCTTCTGCACACCACTTCTGAAAGGTTGTTGACCCCTGGTCTAGATCCATCCTCTTTGGAACCCCCTTTCAGGTAGTTGAAAGCAGCTATCAAATCCCCCCTCGTTCTTCTCTTCTGCAGACTAAACAATCCCAGTTCCCTCAGCCTCTCCTCATAAGTCATGTGCTCCAGCCCCCTAATCATTTTTCTTGCCCTCCGCTGGACTCATTCTTTTGGCCCAATCCTCCAATTTGTCTAGGTCCCTCTGTATCCTATCCCTACTCTCCAGCGTATCTACCACTCCTCCCAGTTTAGTGTCATCTGCAAACTTGCAGAGGGTGCAATCCATGCCATCCTCCAGAAGATATTGAAGAAAACCGGCCCCAGGACTGACCCTTGGGGCACTCCACTTGATACCGGCTGCCAACTAGACATGGAGCCATTGATCACTACCCGTTGAGCCCAACGATCTAGCCAGCTTTCTATCCATCTTACAGTCCATTCATCCAGCCCGTACTTCTTTAACTTGCTGGCAAGAATACTGTGGGAGACCGTATCAAAAGCTTTGCTAAAGTCAAGGAATAACACGTCCATTGCTTTCCCCTCATCCACAGAGCCAGTTATCTCATCATAGAAGGCAATTAGGTTAGTCAGGCATGACTTATCCTTGGTGAATCCATGCGGACTGTTCCTGATCACTTTTCTTTCCTGTACGTGCTTCAGAATTGATTCCTTGAGGACCTGCTCCATGATTTTTCCAGGGACTGAGGTGAGGCTGACTGGCCTGTAGTTCCCCGGATCCTCCTTCTTCCCTTTTGTAAAGATGGGCACTACATTAGCTCTCTCTCTCCGCAGCAGCCCCTGGCTGGGGGAGAGAGAGGTGCCTCTCCCTGCCGTGGCAGGTCTGGGGCTGAGTTGAGGTCTGGGGAGGGTCACCCCAATAGGCACCTACTCCGTGGATGCTGCAGGGCTGGAGCACCTAGAGAAAAATTACTCGGTGCTACTAAGAGACACCGAGACAGCCAAGCTCCCCCTGGCCCCCAGAGCGTCTCACTTGCTGGTGGCCCCGCTGACCAACTCCTGCCCCTCCTTCCCAGTGCCTCCCCCCACACCGCGAACAGCTCCAGAAAGGAGGAGGAGGAGTGGGACAGGGAGCGTTTGGGGGAGGAGGTGGGATGGGGTGGAGAAGGGGCAGGAAGAGGCGGGGAGGGGACTTGAGGGAAAGGGAGGAATGTGAGCAGGGCCTGGGGTGGAGGGGGTCAGGGGGGCGGCTGCAGCAGGTCCAGGGCTAGGTTGGGGTCGGGCCTCCCTCCCCTGGCCGCAGCAGGTCCTGGCTGGGTGGGTTCCCTGAGCGGCTGCATGGCGCTAAATACACTGTGGCCGTGCAGCTTACGGGGAACTGAGGTGCACAGTGGGGCAGAATTCCCTCAGACGTAGATTGAGGCGGGGTCAGGGGGTCAGGACTCACAGGATGGGCCGTGCTCTAGGCTCTGCTGGAGCCATCGTGCCACAGAGGGTTGGTGGACAGCAGAGTATCACAGAGCTGTAGATTCTGCCCTGCACTCTGTGGTTCTCAACCTGGGGCCCAGGGGCCGTTTGCGGCCCAATCAGCACAGGTGCGGCCCACGTGACATCCTCAGAGACATACAAGTCGTAGATATATTGTGTGGATGTGGCCCAGGTAACACACAGAGAGCTGCATATGCACCCACAATGGCAAATAGGTTGAGAACCACTGCTGTAGCCAAAGTAACAAGTGAAGGGGGCTGACCTGGATGTCTCCCTTTCTCAGTGTCTTCTGAGCTGGAATTGTATTTTCCACAGGGCAAGATGAATGGCTGAAGCCATTTGCTTAAAGAAAACAGACAGTGCTTCAGGTAAAGCTTAAACTCACAACCTCAGCATGCCTCCACACAGCACTGCTCTACAAGTACTGTGCGCTAACCCGTGGAGCACACATTGAAGCGCTGGCCTCCTTGTCTCAAGGGTGGATTTGGAAGGAGGGAGGGGTTGAGTGAACCACACAAAATCCATGTTCTAGTCCCTCAGGAAGGCAGGAACAGGTAGCCAGCCTTCAGTGATCAAGCTGGTTCCTGCCACCAGCTGTTAATGGGAAGGTGACTAGTTTAAACCACCTAGGGCTAGAACTTCTCAAGGGTGAGCTTAAGGTGTCTCTTAAGAAGAGGAGGAGGAAGTGTCTCTTCCCTTCCTATCTAGCCCCACCTGTCTCTTGTCCTCCTTCAGCCTCTCTCCTTCCCTGCTCAGGTGATGCAGAGACAAGCCCCCATCTGGGGGAGTGTGACGTTATTCATATAATCTGGGACCATATAGAACATGGTTGCAACCAAAGTCCTATAGTGGCACCAAATCTTGTATAAAGGGGGTCAAATGAGGTGTCTAAGACAAGGTTATGGATTGCTGGTTATGATTATGCTGTCTATATGTGTGTATCAATTTTGTAGTTGAAGTTATGAATATTGGCTCTATACTGTCTGTATTTCAAACTTATGCTATGCTTCTGGGTGACACCCCAGACAAGTTTGTGTTAGCTCTGCCTAGCCTGCTTGATGGCCCATTAAGGACCATCAGCTATACAATTGACCCATTGAGAGATGGCAAATACGCCTTGCAACTCAGCAAAGTATGCAGGGACTGGCCCATGTGACTCCAGACTCCATTTTGCTGTAATTTTCCACAGTAAGAACAAAGAGGTGTTCTTACACCTGGAAAAGACTATAAAAGGCAGATGCCTCGTCTCCATCTTGTCTTCAATCCTGCTTCTTACCTCTGGAGGAACTTTGCTACAAACTGAAGCTCTGAACAAAGGACTGATGACCCATCCCAGCTGGGGATGTTCCAGAGACTTGATTTTGAACCTGCAGTTTACTTCATCACTGCTACAAGCCTGAACCAAGAACTTTGCCTTTACTGTATGTAATTGATTCCATTTAAGTGTAAGCAGAGTCAGGATGAGCTCTACCCTGACATCTGGTGGTGAATTATGGCGAGTGTGGAAAAGAACTCCAGGGGCGGATCTCGTTTGCATAGGCACACCCACACGCCTAGCATGAGCCCACAGCAACCAAAAGTGGTTACTTTGGCTGATGTGGGATCCCCAGTTTCTCTGTTATTGGGGCAGGAAGAATAAAGTTTTGTTACCCTGATTCTGTGAATCAAGGCCAGTGGAACTGTTGTATGACAGAAGGACTGAGTGAATCCGTCACCATTACCTAAGTAGCATTTGCTTGTCAAGGGGCATGGGTTACAAAACCCAGTGAATTGAGAGAGGATGGGGACAGGTATTTGTACCTGGTGGTATGGGCCCCCTCTGAGGGTTTGAAACACCAATTGCACCGCCTCCTCTCTCCACTGTTGAATGTCAGAGCTAACTTTGATTCCCGTAGGAGTCTAGTTACAGGCTGCTGAGCTGAATTCACTTTGGGCCAATGGTGCACCAGCACTGGGGCTCCCCTACTATACTATGAGCTGAAATCGCTAAGAGCTGAAATCACAAAAGAGCTGATGTTATTAAGAGCTGAGATCACTGAGTCCTGTGTTAACTAGTGGGGGAGCCTGAAGCTATATTGCTCAGCAGCTGACGGAGCAATTTGTGGGGACGACTGGAGGAGCAGCGAGCGGCGTGGAGACTTGCGGGGCCGGTTGGAGTGGCCCAAGGAACGGCGAGCGGAGCTGTTTGCGGGGACGGCTGGAACGGCTCACAGGTCGGTGAGCGGAGCGGAGCGGAGCGGAGTGGCTTGTAGAGCGGAGCAGTTTGTGGGATGGCAGGAAAGTGGACTGACTCGTGGTAAAGGCTGCGGCGGAACCCCCACGGAGAAACCGACGGCTGGCCAGCCTCGGATCACGTAAGGTGCCCCTTAACACCCTGCGTGCCCCCCCCCTTTTACTCTGGGGCTGCACGGATCAGGGACAGAGACTTTGGGGGTTGTTGGACTTTTGGGACTTTGGGTGGTTGCTGGACCCAAGAGACTTTGGGGGTGTTGGACTTTGGGGACTCTGGGTGATTTTTGGGTTGCTGGATTCAAGAACCAAAGGGAAAGGACACAGCCCAATTTGCTGGGGTGGGTTTTGCTCATGGTTTGTGTTATGAATCCTGTTTGTGGTGTTTTTCCAATTTTATGCTGATGTCGTTTACCTCATGTTATTAAACATTTTCTGCTACACTCAGACTCCGTGCTTGCGAGAGGGGAAGTATTGCCTCTTAGAGGTACCCAGGGGGGTGGTATGTAATTGTCCCAGGTCACTGGGTGGGGGCTCGAGCCGGTTTTGCATTGTGTTATTGAAACGGAACCCCTAGATACAGAACCCGGCCCTTGTTGCTGCCAACTAGATGGGCAGAAGGGTTACATTTTTGGGGGCTCGTCCGGGATACCCTGGGTCAGTACCCCTCGCAAGCACCTGTTGAGTGTTCCACTGCATTGGGAAACAATTGTGGTTATATTTTGAGGAAATTACTGTTTGTATAATGGCTAATATGTCAGGTTTGTTGGGCCCCGGCCCTGCAGCCTCTAGCTCAGGGGCTGCAGCCTCAGCCAATGATTGGGCAAAAGCACTGGGGCAAATATTGGAAAAGGTTGTGCTGTCCCAGGCTATGTTAAACTCTTGTCGTGAGTTAAGATTATTTTCTGGGGTAGAGGAGTTCGAACCCTGGTTGGAGCATACCACTGAAATGCTGCAGGAGTGGGCCGTACCTGATGCAGAAAAGCGAAGATGTCTAATAGAGAGCCTTAGTGGCCCAGCATTAGATGTGATTCGCACCCTGAAGCTCATTGACCCTGGGGTCAGTGTGAAGGACTGCCTAGAGGCCCTTGATCATACCTTTGGGAGCGTAGAGGGCCCTGAAGACAGTTACTGTAAGTTCCTTAATTCCCGACAGCAAATTGGCGAGAAGATTTCAGCCTATATACAGAGGCTGGAGAGACTGCTTCAGAGAGCTGTCATGAGGGGAGCAGTGACTGCTGAACAGATGGATCGGACCAGACTGGCTCAAATTGTAAGAGGAGCTCAGTATCAGAATCCGATTCTACTCCATCTCCAGCTAAGAGAACGACGGGAACATCCCCCAAGTTATTCCCAGCTGATAAAGGAGGTCAGAGAAGAGGAAGAAAGGCAGGCTGCCAGCGAGTTTTGGGAAGCCCAAACATTGGAGCCAGCCGGCACAACACCACTGCAAACGGCCAGTGTACTGATGGTGAGCACCACAGAGGAACTTGCCCAACAAATGCAGGTCCTGACAGAACGGATAGCTGAACTGCAAAGCACCATTGACCGAGCTAAGACTTCCAGGAATAAGGCGCCTCTGACTGTGGCGATGGAGAAGTCAGCATTTAGAGCCACCATCCCACCTGGGCGAAGGGGGAAAGGACAATTCTTCTGCTACCGATGTGGTCAGGACGGACACAGTGCTGGCAAGTGCCATAATGAAGAAAACCCCTCCTTAGTGTATGGAAAGCTGAAGATCAGTTGGGAGAGATCCGGTAGCTGCCAGAGGGTCCGGGGACGGGGACCACCCAGGCCTGCAGGAATTGAAGATTCCCCCAGAAACGACCGTCCAGCTGGGATCCCCGCAGGACTGATAGGGCCTCGAGCAGAGGTCATGGTGAAGATTGAAGGGGCGGAGTGTAAAGCCGTGCTTGACACTGGATCTCAAGTGACTATTATATTTCAGTCATTCTACCAACAGATGCTTAGGCACCTGCCTATACAGCCACTGACTGGCGTTGGTCTGTGTGGCCTCAGCATGGATGAATACCCCTACCAAGGGTATGTCATAGTGCACCTGGAATTCCCAGAGGAGGTTGCTGGGGTAAGAGAAGAGGTGGACACAGCTGCATTAATATGCCCTGACCCTAAAGGGACCTCTGATGTGTCTGTGCTGATAGGGACCAACTCCAGTCTCTTCAAGGTGCTCGCGGATTACTGCAGACGACGGGCTGGGGACCAGTACCTGAATACCCTGATGATCCATACGCTTTGTGCTGAAGCCTATAGGAAGATTGAGGGTGCTAAAAAGGAGACATCTGAGCTACCGATTGGGGCGCTGAAGTACATGGGCACAACCCCCTTAGTAGTGCCTGCAAGGACAGAGCAGGAAGTGCTTGTCATGAGTACCCGGCTGAAAGGCAGTAAAGGGGCATTAGCAATGGTAGAGCAGCCAGTTGAAGGAGAGCTCCCGGAGGGAGTGCTGGTCCCCAGTGGAGTCATAACCCTACCTGCTGAAGCCCAGGAAAAGGTGACTATACTGATTGCTAATGAAACAAGTCGAGATGTTGTTGTGAAGCAAGGACAAAAGATAGCAGACCTCTTCGAGCCTGAATCAATTGTAAACCCCCAGTGTGAGACTCAAGTTCCGACAATAGACCCAGCAAAGTTTGACTTTGGAGATTCACCGTTGTCTGAGGAGTGGAAAGATCGCCTGAGGAGGAAACTTTGTGAAAGATCCAAGGTGTTCTCATTGCATGAGTGGGATGTGGGATGTGCAAAAGGAGTAGAGCACAACATCAGACTACATGACTCTCGACCCTTCAGGGAGAGATCTAGGAGGATTGCCCTCTCCGAGATGGAAGATGTGCGACAACATCTTCAGGAGCTGGCTGCGAATGGCATCATTACAGAGTCCCGCAGCCCATACGCCTCACCCATTGTGGTGGTCCGTAAAAAGAATGGGAAAATCCGGATGTGTATTGACTACCGCACCCTCAACCGCCGTACTGTGGTTGACCAGTACACAATGCCCCGAGTCCAAGATGCCTTAGACTGTTTGCTAGGAAGCCAGTGGTTCTCTGTGTTGGATCTTCGGAGTGGATACTACCAGATCCCTCTGGGTGAAGAAGATAAGGAGAAGACAGCCTTCATCTGCCCATTAGGGTTTTATCAGTTTGAACGCATGCCCCAAGGGATTTCTGGAGCACCTGCCACATTTCAACGTCTTATGGAGAAAGTTGTGGGAGACATGAATTTACTGCAAGTGTTAGTTTATTTGGATGACCTGATTGTGTTTGGAAGAACCTTGGAGGAGCATGAAGAAAGACTTCTTAAAGTGCTTGATAGGTTAGAGGATTATGGTTTGAAGCTTTCAATTGACAAATGCCAGTTCTGCAGGACCTCAGTGAAGTATGTGGGTCACATCGTGTCCCAAGAGGGTGTGAGTACTGATCCCGATAAAATAGAAGCACTCACTACATGGCCATGTCCAAGTAACTACAGAGAACTCAAGACCTTTCTTGGGTTTAGTGGCTACTACCGCAGATTTGTGAAAAACTATGCTACGATTGTAAAACCTCTGAATGATCTTACCAGGGGATACCAGTCCAGCAGGAACAAATCTAAGACCAAGAATAAGGGGAGGTCCCCAAAGCCTCCTGTGCAGAGACACTATGGCCCCTTCGAACCATTTGGGCCACGGTGGGATGAGAGATGTGAAAGGGCTTTTCGAGAAATCATTACTTGCCTAACTCATGCTCCAGTCCTAGTCTTTGCTGACCCAAGCAAACCATTTATCCTGCATACTGATGCCAGTTTGGAGGGTCTGGGAGCAGTACTGTACCAGGAACTGGAAGGAAAACGTAAACCTGTAGCCTTTGCCAGCCGAGGACTGTCTGATAGTGAAACTCGCTATCCCACCCACAAGCTGGAGTTCTTGGCCTTGAAATGGGCCATCACTGAGAAATTTCGGGACTACTTATATGGTGCTCAGTTCCAGGTGTGGACAGACAACAACCCACTGACCTATGTGTTAACAAGTGCTAAGCTGGATGCTACAGGGCAAAGAGGGGTGGCCGCTTTGGCTAGCTATGACTTCAGCATTCAATACCGATCAGGGAGAAGCAATGTAGATGCAGATGCATTGTCCAGGCGTCCACAGGCACCAGGAGTTGCTGTGATACCCACAGATGGAGTGAGGGCTATTTGCAGTGTGAGTCGCCGGGAGCCAGAGTCCCATGAAAGTCTTCATGGATGTGCTGCAGAAGCTTTGGGCCTGCCCCCTGAATGTGTGCCTTCTGCTTCAGTGAACTATATTGCGTTGGACCAATCTCCTTTGCCCATGCTCAATGCGGCGGACTGGCAGGAAGCCCAGCTGCAAGATATTGACATTCGTGATACACTACTTGCCAAAAGGGAGGGGCAAAGCCCAGCTGTGGTTGTCCCACCTAACCCGGAGGGTAAACTACTATTGAGAGAATGGACCAAACTGAAACTGATTCAGGGAGTGCTACACCGAGTGACCACAGACCCTTTACAAAAGCAACGAGCACAGCTAGTGCTGCCAAAAGAGTACAGAGCCCTGGCCATGAGGGCCCTGCATGATGACTTTGGACATTTAGGGATGGAGAGGACCCTGGAACTTCTTCGTAGTAGGTTCTATTGGCCGCGGATGGCTGAAGATGTTCGCAGGAAATGTGAGACCTGCGCTCGATGTGTTCAAAGGAAAACTCTGCCCACGAGGGCTGCATATCTGAAGAACATCACCAGCAACAAACCTCTGGAGCTGGTATGCATTGATTTCTTGTCTTTAGAAGTAGACAAGAGAAATATTGGGAACATTCTAGTAGTGACTGACCATTATACGCGATATGCCCAGGCATATCCCACACGTGATCAGAGGGCCACCACTGTTGCTCGAGTACTGTGGGAGAAATATTTCTCAGTTTATGGATTTCCAGCCCGGATACACTCGGATCAGGGGCGGGACTTTGAGAGTCACCTTCTGAAGGAGGTGCTGAGGATAGCGGGAATTAAAAAGTCTAGGACAACGCCTTATCACCCTCAAGGTGATCCACAGCCAGAGAGGTTCAACCGAACCCTATTAGATATGTTGGGGACTTTGCGGCCAGAGCAGAAGGCAACCTGGAGCCAACATGTCGCATTTCTGGTACACGCCTACAATGCCACAAAGAATGATGCTACAGGAGTCACCCCATATCTCTTAATGTTTGGGCGAGAACCAAGATTACCCATAGACCTGTGCTTTGGTGTATCAGAGGATGGAGATAGCTATGAAACTCATCAGCAATATGTATCCCGACTAAGAGAAAAGCTGCAGGATGCTTATCATTTAGCTACATCTGCGGCTCGGAAGAATGCAGACCGGAACAAACATCGATATGATGCTAGGGTACGTCTGCAAGAACTCCAGCCGGGGGACAGAGTCCTGCTGCGAAATTTGGGTATTGCTGGCAAACACAAGATAGCTGACAGATGGAAGGCAATACCTTACTTGGTGATGGAAAAGCTAGGGGACCTGCCGGTCTACAAGATCAAACCTGAAGAAGGTCCAGGGCAGACAAAGACAGTGCATAGAAACCTTTTGCTCCCGGTGGGGGAATTGGTAGGCACCCCGTATGAGATGGGTCACAACAGGGCAACTGGGCAGAATGAAGGTGCTGGACCAAAGCCGCCCACCAACGTGGACAGCCAGCCCTCTGCAGCTAACCTACCCCCATGCAGCACATCTGAGAGTGAGTCTGAGGAGGAAGACACAACCATGGTGTATCCTGGGATGGAGACAAGATTTCAGTCTCGATCAGCTGAATCAAAAGAGAGCTCCTCCTCTTCCGCCCTAAACCCCATGGCAGAAGTATTTAGGCCCATTCCTGACACCCCTGAGCCACTGGTGGGACCCCCATGTGATGACACACCCAGGTTATTGGACAGTGGAGACATACAGGTGGAGGATGTCCTGGGCACCTTGGACCCTCCACTGTTAGAACTAGAAATGCAGGAGCCTATACCAATAGCTGAGGGGCCCTCAAAGGAAACCTCTCCATCCATCGTTCAAGAGGCTGTCCCTCCTACCACGGCAACCGAGATTCTCCATAGACGAGACAGGGTAATAAGGCCAGTAAAACGGTTGACTTATGATGCACCTGGGGTGACTAGTGAGGAACCAATATGCTTAGCACACAGACTTGTGGAAGCTAAAGTGGGCTATCTGAGGCCCTTTGGAGGGAACCAGTGAGTTGGTATAATAGGGAGTGTGATTTGTCGGGACGACAAATTCTCGGCTGGGGGGAGGATGTAAGCAGAGTCAGGATGAGCTCTACCCTGACATCTGGTGGTGAAT
>NW_020694081.1:0-7071 GCF_002925995.2 Terrapene triunguis
TTTTTTTCCTTTCATGGAACTTTAAGTTCAAAAGGAGAGGGTTAGCCTGCGTTTTGAGGGAAGGAATAGACCATCATTTGGGAGACTGCCAGCTACATAACAAATCTGAGCTTAGAAGAATCCCAACCCTTTGTCCTGTGTATTTAGCTCCCAGCCAGCAGTTTCCCCCTCACTTTTGTTTATGTTGAGCTAACTACAAACAGCCTCATGTATCCTTTTCATGTCAGAGAAATCTATTGACTGATGATCACATTTCCGCTACTTTTCTGGCTAGGCAGGGTTGGGGGTGTGAGGAATCAGAACATAATAATTGGAACTCTCTAACCCACCCTTTTAACATACAACATCACATTCCCCTTTTTAAATAACATTTTTCCCATAATATTTTTGAACTCTCATCATCTTGCATGTCTTCAAACGATGTTAACGCAAGCTCTGAGCTACAAATTTCCTTACTGTTCCATTGGTATTTTTAGCACAGTATATTGATTTTTATTGCCATCTTGTTTTACTCTCAGGCTGGTTTTTATAAATCATCACAAATGCAGTAATGAGGAGTTAGAGAAATATACAAGAAATGAATACAGTGTGATCCAGTCGATAGGCAGAGAGCTGACTCCGTCCGCAGCCTGAAGCAATCTCCATGAGAATAAAGAGGGCTGGGAAGGATATGACACGGAAGTATTTATATGCCCAATGCAGAGCTGGAGCCAATGTAGGAAGAAGTAGAGAAGCTAAAGATCACTGAAGGGGGACAGTCAGCTCCTGAAGGGTTATTTTCCTCTCTCTTAGCTAGGCTATAATAGAAGAGAAGAAAATTCTCTCTCACTCTCAGAGGATGATAGAAATGTCAATTTGACCTCTCTTCCTCTTCTACTAAAGCTCAGAGACAAGAAGAGACATTTTCTGCCTAAGAGCCTTGAGAGAGCAAGGCTAGGGAGCAGGCAATGCTAGAGGCCCTGTTGCATGGAATCTAACTCCTGTCAGCTCATGTGAGGTGGTACCAAAACATCTCCCTGGGCTTCTAGGAAAGAGGTAGATTGGCTCCAGGTGTTTTCCTGGAAGACCCTCTATAGGAGGAAGAAGAAGTGGAGAGGGTTGCAATGGGCCTAAATGAAAGCAGAAGAGGATTGTTCTTCTTGGGGTTTGTTTGTGTTACTCTTGTGATCCTTGTGGAGGAAGCTGAGGCTTCATTTGAGTTTGTGTCAAAGCCTTTGGTTGGGCTCAGTTTGTGACCCTGAGCACAGGGGATCCTTCACCCTCTGTTCTTGTCCCCTCAGGGCAACGGAGAATGGACCAGGTTCTAAAATTAGACAGAGGAGCCAGAGAAAGCCTAGTACAGATGATAAAAACACCCACTATTACCTCTCTGGTGGTCTAGTCTATTCATTAGGTTTCGGCGCTTTCACCACCGCAACCTGGATTTGATTTCCAGTCAGGGAAAGAAGCTTTTCAACAAATAGCTTCACTTCTTGTCTCCTCAATTGATACTTCATCACGCTCAGCTGGGTTTTGGAGACCATGTGAAAATCAAACGGCCTCATAACAGAACATAGGTATGTTCCCATTGTGGACCTTTCATAGAAGTAGAGCTGGGCAAATCATTTATTTCCTCACTTGCTAGCTAGCCTAACCTATATAATAATAATAATAGTTCAGATTGCTCCAAGATGAATTCTTTTCAGTTTTCTTGTTGAAACAAAACTAAAAAAAAAAAAATCATTTTTGGGCACCAAGTTATTTCAGTAAATAAAATATTCATCCAAAAAACATTCACCCAGCTCTATAGACTAGTCTTCAGAATTAACCATCTGGAGAGAAGGATCATTAGCCTCTTCCATTCCTGAAGTCTAGTTGCTGAAGGGTTCTGGGGAGAACCACATTTCATAGCCTTCCACCTGTATACCACTGGTTGCCATCTTGCTTAAGGTGAAAGGCAACGTGGTTTAGTGGCAGCTCTACATATAGCCCTCTGTTCAAATATCTACAGAGGAGAATTTGTTTTGCATTGCATATAAAAAGAAAATAAATTGTGTTGAAACCTAAACCTGGGATCAAGGTGAAACCTGGTGATTTTAAATTAAGGACAAAATCTCTACTGAGTTGAACAGAAGGAAGGCTTTTTCATCAGGTCCTTTCAAATGCTAAAAGTTGAGATGGTTCTTAGAGGTTCCAGACACATAATAGGCCAGAATTTTCAGAAGATCTCACACCCACCACTAGAGCCAGATTTTCAGAAGAACTCAGCTCCCAGTTAGGCACCTAAATTTTTGCCCAGTTTTTCATCTTCGGTCAACCAGAATGTTTATTATTGTTATTATAATGTTGGTTAGGCTAGCTAGGAAGGGGGGAAATAATTTGCACATGTCTATTTGTGTAAAAGGGCATGCAATCTGGACTTCGAGGTGCACAGTGGAAACATGCCCACATTCTGCTACTAGTCAGTGGGAAGCTTTCATTTTTCTATGGTCTCCCAAGCCCTTCCCAACATCATGTAGAAGATGGGTGAATCAGGAAAAAAACATGGATTTGTTTAAATTGCAAGTGAAGAATAACTGAAGGTTTTTTCACGTAAAGACACTTTTCCCTAACTGGGAATTGAACCCAGACTGTAGCAGTGAGCATACCAAATGCTAACCATTAGACCATCAGGGAGGTGATGATGTTGTTTTTCTTCTCACTTATGTTACACTTTCTTAGGCTACTTTCTGTCCAATTTCTGAAGCTGCTCCTTTGTCCATTCCCTGAGGGGCTAAGAGCAGAGTGCAGGAACCCCTGTGCTCAGGGTCACAACCAGAGCCCAACCCAAGCCACTGAAACAAACTCAAACTCAGCTTCCTCCAGCAGGATCATAGAGCAACACACAGAAAACCCATGAGGAACAATCCTCCTCTGCCTTCATTTACCGCATCGCAACCCTCTCAGCACTGGCAGCCTACCTGGAAGCTCTTTCAAGAAGGACACTGAGTTGATAAAAAGCAACAGAGGGTCCTGTGGCACCTCGATGCCAACTCTGCCCACACATCACAGGACCCAACCAGATCAGCTACAACATCACCGGCTCATTCACCTGCATGTCCACCAATGTTATATATGCCATCATGTGCCAGCAATGCCCCTCTGCTATGTACATTGGCCAAACTGGACAGTCACTACGCAAGATGATAAATGGACACAAGTCAGATATCAGGAATGGCAATATACAAAAACCTGTAGGAGAACACTTCAACCTCCCTGGCCACACAATAGCAGATGTAAAGGTAGCCATCTTACAGCAAAAAAACTTCAGGACCAGACTCCAAAGAGAAACTGCTGAGCTCCAGTTCATTTGCAAATTTGACACCATCAGATCAGGATTAAACAAAGACTGTGAATGGCTATCCAACTACAGAAGCAGTTTCTCCTCCCTTGGTGTTCACACCTCAACTGCTAGCAGAGCACCTCACCCTCCCTGATTGAACTAACCTCGTTATCTCCATACTGATTTATACCTGCCTCTGGAAATTTCCATTACTTGCATCTGAAGAAGTGAGGTTCTTACCCATGAAAGCTTATGCTCCCAATACTTCTGTTAGTCTTAAAGGTGCCACAGGACCCTTTGTTGCTTTTTACAGATTCAGACTAACACGGCTACCCCTCTGATACTGAGTTGATAGGAGCTCTGGCATAGAGACCAAGGGAGGGGTATTGCTCCCCCTTGGTGTGAGCTGATCGCATTCTGACTCCATGTAATAGGGCTCTGAGCTTTTCCATCTTGTGAGTTCTGTGTCCTCAGCAAGCAGCCAAAGTGCTGAACCCCCCTGACCCTTCTGCTGGGAGCATGGTGATTGCACAAAAGCTGCAAGCCCTTTTTCCCTCTCCTCAGCTTCCCCAGACCTTCCTCACAAATGGTTATATCAGATGATGGAGGGATCTAAGTACCTGCAGGATTCCCTCACCCACCTCTTAAGGCAAAGAGTGATTCCCTTCTCTGACACTCTTGGGCCCGGGCTTCTTTTGAGTTTTTCCCCAGGGGGACCTGATTCCCTGTGAAAAATGTATGTGTGGCATGTGGGGAACCAGCTTATCTGCCCCCTCTCTGGGAGCTGAGAAGCTTTTTTTGACTCTCCACCACTAGATGAGTCCAACAGCACCTCCCCCCTGGTGGGAAAATCCTAAATTCCACCCTCCCACACTGGTTACTCTGACCAGCTGATGGCAACAGCATTCTAAATCAACCCCAGCTCTCTGGTCTAGAAAGCAGCATCTAACCAGCCTTGTAACAGCTCTGGTTTGCTCACTGGAGATATAACGAACCAGGAAAGAAGGCAAATGTCAGAAAGGGAACCTCAGCTCACAAATAAACACCATCAGGGATCCCTCTACACTGAGATGGGGCAGTGGAATGGCTTCATCTCAGACTAGGTCAGTTGGGAAAATATGACACTATTAATACCACAGTTGTGAGTTTGAGCCCCATGTTGGGTGGTAGTGACAGCCCTTAGGTATCACTCTTTTGCTTAGTCCTGGTCTACACTACGAGTTTAGGTCGAATTTAGCAGCATTAAATCAAATTAAGCCTGGACACGTCCACACGACGAAGCCCTTTTTTTCAACTTAAAGGGCCCTTTAAACCGGTTTCTTTACTCCACCTCCGATGAGGGAATTAGCGCTGAAATCGGCCTTTGCGGGTCAGATTTGGGGTAGTGTGGACGGAATTCGATGATATTGGCCTCCGGGAGCTATCCCACAGTGCTTCATTGTGACCGCTCTGGACAGCACTCTCAACTCAGATGCACTGACAGGTAGACAGGAAAAGCCCCGCGAACTTTTGAATTTCATTTCCTGTTTGCCCAGCGTGGAGAGCACAGGTGACCATGCAGAGCTCATCAGCACAGCTAACCATGATGGAGTCCCAGGATCGCAAAAGAGCTCCATCATGGACCGAACGAGAGGTACGGGATCTGCTCGCCATATGGGGAGACGAATCAGTGTTAGCTGAACTCCGTAGCAGTAAACGAAATGGCAAAATATTAGAAAAAGTCTCAAAGGCCATGAAGGACAGAGGCCATAACAGGGACGCACAGCAGTGCCGTGTGAAAATTAAGGAGCTAAGGCAAGCCTACCACAAAGCAAGAGAGGCAAACGGAAGGTCCGGAGCAGAGCGGCAAACATGCCACTTCTACGCGGAGCTGCATGCCATGCTAGGGGGTGCAGCCACCACTACCCCAACCGTGTGCTTTGACTCCATCAATGGAGAATCATGCAACAGGGAAGCGGGTTCGGGGTACGAGGAAGATGATGATGAAGACAATGAAGATAGCTCACAGCAAGGAAGCGGAGAAACCGGTTTCCCCAACAGCCAGGATATGTTTATCACCCTGGACCTGGAACCAGTAACCCCCGAACTCACCCAAGGCGTGCTCCCAGACCCTGAGGGCACACAAGGGACCTCTGGTGAGTGTACCTTTGTAAATATTACACATGGTTTCAAAGCAAGCGTGTTTAATGATTAATGATTAATTTGCCCTGGCAATCGCGGCCAGTACAGCTACTGGAAAAGTCTGTTAACGTGTATGGGGATGGAGCGGAAATCCTCCAGGGACATCTCCAGAAAGCTCTCCTTCATGTACTCCCAAAGCCTTTGCAAAAGGTTTCTGGGGAGGGCTGCCTTATCCCGTCCGCCATGGTAGGACACTTTACCACGCCAGGCCAGTAGCACGTAGTCTGGAATCATTGCATAACAAAGCATGGCAGCGTATGGTCCCGGTGTTTGCTGGCATGCAGACAACATCCATTCCTTATCTCTCTTTGTTATCCTCAGGAGAGTGATATCATTCACGGTCACCTGGTTGAAATGGGATGATTTTATTAAGGGGACATTCAGACATGCCTGTTCCTGCTCGGCTGAACAGAAATGTTCCCCGCTGTTAGCCACGCGGTGGGGGGGAGGGGTGAAGTGATCATCCCAGAGAATTGGGTGTGGGGGGGGGTAGTTGGGTTTGTGCTGCATGTTAACCCGGAAACCGCAGCCCCTCCTTTTACATTTCAAACCCATTTTAAATGGCCAACCCAACGGGTGCTTGGTAAGGGAAATGAGGGTGCTGCTGTTTGAAACCATTCCCACATGTTACGAAGGTTAAAAAAGCCAAAAGACTGTGGCTTACCATGGCTGCCTGCAAGCCGTATTCTGTTGCCTGGCACTGCATGAGTGATCTCTCACACCAAACCAGAAGGCCCTCAATATAAGAGGAAAAATGCGACCTTGTAACGAAAGCACATGTGCCGTGTACTGTGAACAGCAAAATTTAACGTGAAAGAGTGTACCCATTGTTCTCTAAAATGTGTCTTTTTAACCACCTCTCCCTTCTTCTCCACCAGCTGCAAATGTTTCTCCTTCGCAGAGGCTAGTGAAGATTAAAAGGAGAAAATGGCGGACTCGGGATGATATGTTCACGGAGCTTCAGATGTCCTCCCACGCTGACAGAGTACAGCAGAATGCGTGGAGGCTGTCAATGTCAGAGTGCAAAAAAGCACAATATGAACGAGAGGAGAGGTGGCGGGCTGAATCGCGGGCTCAAGAGAGCAAGTGGCGGCCTGAAAAGGATAGGTGGTCTCAGCTGGCTGACAGAAGGCAGGAGTCGATGCTCCGGCTGCTGGAGCATCAAACTGATATGCTCCAGTGTATGGTTGAGCTGCAGGAAAGGCAGCAGGAGCAGAGACGGCCGCTACAGCCCCTGTGTAACCAACAGCCCTCCTCCCCAAGTTCCATAGCCTCCTCACCCAGACACCCAAGAACGCGGTGGGGGGGCCTCCAGCCACCCAGCCACTCCACCCCAGAGGATTGCCCAAGCATCAGAAGGCTGGCCTTCAATAAGTGTTAAAGTTTTAAACTGCAGTGTGTCCTTTTCCTTCCCTCCTCCCCCACCCCTCCCGGGCAGTTATCCCCCTAGTTGTGTGATGACTTAATAAAGAATGCATGAATGTGAAGGAACAATGACTTTATTGCCTCTGCAAGCGGTGCTTGAAGGGGGAAGGGGACGGTGGTTAGTTTACAGGGAAGTAGAGTGAACCGGGGGGGGGGGGGGGGAG
>NW_020694081.1:7171-10912 GCF_002925995.2 Terrapene triunguis
AGGGTGGTTAGTTTACAGGGAAGTAGAGTGAACCGGGGGGGGGGGAGAGTTCATCAAGGAGAAACAAACAGAAGTTTCACACCGTAGCCTGGCCAGTCACAAAACTGGTTTTCAAAGCTTCTCTGATGTGCACCGCGCCCTGCTGTGCTCTTCTAACCGCCCTGGTGTCTGGCTGCACGTAATCAGCGGCCAGGCGATTAGCCTCAACCTCCCACCCCGCCATAAATGTCTCCCCCTTACTCTCACAGATATTGTGGAGCGCACAGCAAGCAGCAATAACAATGGGGATATTGGTTTCACTGAGGTCTATCTGAGTCAGTAAACTGCGCCAGAGTGCTTTTAAACATCCAAATGCACATTCTACCACCATTCGGCACTTGCTCAGCCTATAGTTGAACATGTCCTGACTACTATCCGGGCTGCCTGTGTACGGCTTCATGAGCCATGGCATTAAGAGGTAGGCTGGGTCCCCAAGGATAACTATAGGCATTTCAACATCCCCAACGGTTATTTTCTGGTCCGGGAAGAAAGTCCCTTCCTCCAGCTTTTGAAACAGACCAGAGTTCCTGAAGATGCGAGCATCATGTACCTTTCCCACGTTGATGTTAGTGAAATGTCCCTTGTGATCCACTAGGGCTTGCAGCAGCATTGAAAAGTACCCCTTGCGGTTTATGTACTCGGTGGCTTGGTGCTCCGGTGACAAGATAGGGATATGGGTTCCGTCTATCGCCCCACTGCAGTTTGGGAATCCCATTGCAGCAAAGCCATCCACTATGACCTGCACGTTTCCCAGAGTCACTACCCTTGATATCAGCAGGTCTTTGATTGTGTTGGCTACTTGGATCACAAGAGCCCCCACCGTAGATTTGCCCATTCCAAATTGATTCCCGACTGACCAGTAGCTGTCTGGCGTTACAAGCTTCCACAGGGCTATCGCCACTTGCTTCTCAACTGTGAGGGCTGCTCTCATCCTGGTATTCTGGCGCTTCAGGGCAGGGGAAAGCAAGTCACAAAGTTCCATGAAAGTGCCCTTATGCATGCGAAAGTTTCGCAACCACTGGGAATCGTCCCACACCTGCAACACGCATCTTCGCAAGCAGGCTGGCTAACCTAGTGAGGAGGGCTTTAAACTAGGTTCACCGGGGGAAGGAGACCAAAGCCCTGAGGTAAGTGGGGAAATGGGATCCTGGGAGGAAGCAAGAGCAGGAGAGTGCAAGAGGGGAGGACTCCTGTCTCATACTGAGAAAGAGGGACGATCGATGAGTTATCTTAAGTGTCTATACACAAATGCAAGAAGCCTGGGAAACAAGCAGGGAGAACTGGAAATCCTGGCACAGTCAGGGAACTATGATGCGATTGGAATAACAGAGACTTGGTGGGATAACTCACATGACTGGAGTACTGTCATGGATGGATATAAACTGTTCAGGAAAGACAGGCAGGGCAGAAAAGGTGGGGGAGTTGCATTGTATGTAAGAGAAGAGTATGACTGCTCAGAGCTCCGGTATGAAACTGCAGAAAAACCTGAGAGTCTCTGGATAAAGTTGAGAAGTGTGAGCAACAAGGGTGATGTCGTGGTCGGAGTCTGCTATAGACCACCAGACCAGGGGGATGAGGTGGACGAGGTGTTCTTCCCGCAACTAACAGAAGTTGCTAGATCACAGGCCCTGGTTCTCATGGGAGACTTTAATCACCCTGATATCTGCTGGGAGAGCAATACAGCAGTGCACAGACAATCCAGGAAGTTTTTGGAAAGTGTAGGGGACAATTTCCTGGTGCAAGTGCTGGAGGAACCAACTAGGGGCAGAGCTTTTCTTGACCTGCTGCTCACAAACAGGGAAGAATTAGTAGGGGAAGCAAAAGTGGATGGGAACCTGGGAGGCAGTGACCATGAGATGGTCGAGTTCAGGATCCTGACACAAGGAAGAAAGAAGAGCAGCAGAATATGGACCCTGGACTTCAGAAAAGCAGACTTTGACTCCCTCAGGGAACAGATGGGCAGGATCCCCTGGGAGAATAACATGAAGGGCAAAGGGGTCCAGGAGAGCTGGCTGTATTTTAAAGAATCCTTATTGCGGTTGCAGGAACAAACCATCCCGACGTGTAGAAAGAATAGTAAATATGGCAGGCGACCAGCTTGGCTTAACAGTGAAATCCTTGCTGACCTTAAACGCAAAAAGGAAGCTTACAAGAAGTGGAAGATTGGACAAATGACCAGGGAGGAGTATAAAAATATTGCTCAGGCATGCAGGAGTGAAATCAGGAAGGCCAAATCGCACTTGGAGTTGCAGCTAGCAAGGGATGTTAAGAGTAACAAGAAGGGTTTCTTCAGGTATGTTAGCAACAAGAAGAAAGTCAAGGAAAGTGTGGGCCCCTTACTGAATGAGGGAGGCAACCTAGTGACAGAGGATGTGGAAAAAGCTAATGTACTCAATGCTTTTTTTGCCTCTGTCTTCACAAACAAGGTCAGCTCCCAGACTGCTGGACTGGGCAGCACAGTATGGGGAGGAGGTAACCAGCCCTCCGTGGAGAAAGAAGTGGTTCGGGACTATTTAGAAAAACTGGATGAGCACAAATCCATGGGGCCGGATGCGCTGCATCCGAGGGTGCTAAAGGAGTTGGCGGATGTGATTGCGGAGCCATTGGCCATCATCTTTGAAAACTCATGGCGATCGGGGGAGGTCCCAGATGACTGGAAAAAGGCTAATGTAGTGCCCATCTTTAAAAAAGGGAAGAAGGAGGATCCGGGGAACTACAGGCCAGTCAGCCTCACCTCAGTCCCTGGAAAAATCATGGAGCAGGTCCTCAAGGAATCAATTATGAAACACTTAGAGGAGAGGAAAGTGATCAGGAACAGTCAGCATGGATTCACCAAGGGCAAGTCGTGCCTGACTAACCTAATTGCCTTCTATGAGGAGATAACTGGCTCTGTGGATGAGGGGAAAGCAGTGGATGTGTTATTACTTGACTTTAGCAAAGCTTTTGATACGGTCTCCCACAGTATTCTTGCCGCCAAGTTAAAGAAGAATGGGCTGGATGAATGGACTGTAAGATGGATAGAAAGCTGGCTAGATCGTCGGGCTCAACGGGTAGTGATCAATGGCTCCATGTCTAGTTGGCAGCCGGTTTCAAGCGGAGTGCCCCAAGGGTCGGTCCTGGGGCCAGTTTTGTTTAATATCTTTATTAATGATCTGGAGGATGGTGTGGACTGCACTCTCAGCAAGTTTGCAGATGACACTAAACTGGGAGGCGTGGTAGATACGCTGGAGGGTAGGGATCAGATACAGAGGGACCTAGACAAATTGGAGGATTGGGCCAAAAGAAACCTGATGAGGTTCAACAAGGACAAGTGCAGAGTCCTGCACTTAGGACGGAAGAATCCTATGCACTGCTACAGACTAGGGACCGAATGGCTAGGTAGCAGTTCTGCAGAAAAGGACCTAGGGGTCACAGTGGACAAGAAGCTGGATATGAGTCAACAGTGTGCTCTTGTTGCCAAGAAGGCTAATGGTGTTTTGGGCTGTATAAGTAGGGGCATTGCCAGCAGATCGAGGGACGTGATCGTTCCCCTTTATGCGACATTGGTGAGGCCTCATCTGGAGTACTGTGTCCAGTTTTGGGCCCCACACTACAAGAAGGATGTGGAAATATTGGAAAGAGTCCAGCGGAGGGCAACAAAAATGATTAGGGGTCTGGAGCACATGACTTATGAGGAGAGGCTGAGGGAACTGGGATTGTTTA
>NW_020694082.1:0-13126 GCF_002925995.2 Terrapene triunguis
GCAAAATGGAGTCTGGAGTCACATGGGCCAGTCCCTGCATACTTTTCTGAGTTACAAGGCGTATCTGCCTTCTATCAATGGGTCAATTGTATAGCTGATGGTCCTTAATGGGCCATCAAGCAGGCTAGGCAGAACTAACACCAACTTGTCTGGGATGTTTCCCAGAAGCATAGCATAAGTTTGAAATACAGACAGTATAGAGCCAATATTCATAACTTCAACTACAAAATTGATACACACATATAGACAGCATAATCATAACCAGCAAACCATAACCTTGTCTTAGACACCTCATTTGATTCCCTTTATACAAGATGTGGTGCCACTACAGGACTTTGGTTGCAACCATGTTCTATATGGTCCCAGATTATATCAATAACGTCACACCCATGTACACGTTACTCTCGTACGCTTAGCTTATATTAACTGGCTGCGTTCCACTAGTTTTCCCGAAATCAGGGTGACAGCACCATGGTCCTTACCCCATTCAGTTTCACCGGTTTTGTATATTGATGTGGGGTGACTGCGACCCCCACAAGGTTGATTAGGGTGCATGGGTCTGACCAGTCCCCCAGGTTACACTGCATGGGCTCCTCAATATTGGGACATTGTGCCGCAAGGTGGCCCAATTCTTCACATGCGTAACACCAATAAGGAGCTCTAGGTGCTCTTTTGTCTCTTGGATTAGGGGTCTTTGCCCCATGGTTACCCCCACTCAGGCTCTTCCCCCCTTCTGGGTTCCCAGCTGCTCTGTGGCCACTACCCTTTTCCCTCTCAGGCTCCCTGGATGCTTGGTTGTCTGACCTTCCGGGATCAGGGCCGGGTACTTGTTTTGGGAAGGGATTTCTCTGGGCAGTTGGGACAGCTCTCAGACCACTATCCTCTCTCCACCAACGTGATCATACCGTCATTCTGGCCCACCCAAGTACGAAGATCTGGCGGTAATCCCCTCATATAGTGGTCTATGACCAAAGTTTCCAACATTGCCTCTGGGTTGCAGGTCTCAGGTTGCATCTGAAGAAGAGAGGTTCTTACCCACGAAAGCTTATGCTCCCAATACTTCTGTTAGTCTTAAAGGTGCCACAGGACCCTCTGTTACTTTTTACAGGTCTCAGGTTGTAACCATTTTCATGTGAGGTGGATGAAATTGAACAATTGGGACCTTGGAGGCTTGCCCTCCTAGTACCTCCACTCATGGTATCTTTGGGCCTGTACTGCAGTCGTTACCCCTGATCATGCCAGGATCTCTGCATTCAGCTGAGGGTAGTCAACGGCTGCTTCAGCGGGCATGTCATGATAGGCTTTCTGGGCTTCTCTGCATAAGAAGGGAGCAAGGATGCTGGCCCACTGGTCCTGGGGCCATGCCTCTCACATGGCGGTCCTCTCAAAGGAGAGGAGATATGCCTCTATGTCATCATCGGCTGTCATCTTTGGTAGACAACCGGCAGCCCTCCATACTTGCGACCCTTCAGACCCTTGGTTTTTGGCAGTGAGGGCTTTCAACTGGTCTACTACCTCCTGCAAGAGGTCTCAATCCTGGAAGGCCTGCCCTATCAATAATTGGTTAGTCTCTTGTTGTAGCCGCATAGATTCTTGTTGCGCCATCGCCTGGACTCGGGTGGCCTCCTGCTGGGCTGCAGTGGCTTGTATCAGTGCTTTTATTACATCTTCCATCATGGTGAGGACACCCAAACGCAGTGCACTTTTTTTGTTTTAAACTCTCCCCTTCTTCCGCCATGCGGTGAACAATAAGTCTACTAATCCCACCCCGACACCACTTGTGACAAGGTTCTGAGCCTGTATTGGTGGGTCCCGCGCTTCTGGACGGATTCAGTGGCCTCAGAAACTCGATAAGGCCCCAACGTGACCTCCCTTTTCTCAGTGGAGCAGCAAGAATCACAGCCTATTGAGTTACTTTCATCACCAGCCAGTATGAGAGATGGGAAAGGGGAACACCCCACAGTCTCTGTTGCTCTGTAGCGCTCAGTGGGCACACTTCAGCCTCCTACCTGGACCAAATCCTGCTATCCTTCTCAAGGGGATCTCTATAGAGTATGGCGGGGCGGGGGGGGAACCCAGGCCTGCCCTCTACTCGGAGTTCCAGCCTAGGAAACCTAATGGTAGCAGCTGTTGGGGGCTTTCCCTTCACTGCTTTGATTCCCTGGGCCACTTCCCCATGGTCCCCTTTTCCTAGCTTCACCCTTTCCTCAGAATTCAGCAATGCTGCCTCTCCTCCAGCTCCTTTCACCTGGGCTCTTCTGAGAGAACTGGAAAGGAGAGCTTTTAAGCAGTATGAGTGGGACCTTAATTGGTTCCAGCTCTCTCTATTAGCCTAATGGCCTTAACTGACCCTTTGCCAGTTAATTGGGGTCAGGTGCCGGCATTAGCCTAATGACTTTAACTGGTTAATTGGCATCAGGTGCCTTGAGTGGCCTGGAGTAGCCTTTGTTTGGCTACCCAGAGAACAGGGACCTGCTGTTCCTGAGGCTGCTCTCCCTGCCTTCCCCTCTGGCCTGGAGGAAGGTGGGGGGCTGCTAGTACTGCTAGGCCCTGGGCCCTTGCTGCTGCTCCAGCTACTCCCTCTCTGCTACCTGGTTGGTGGACCGCCCCCCTCCCAACCCTTGGTTGCTACTGCTCCTGCTGCAGCCCCTTGGAGGGGCCTGCTGGCCTGCTCCCCAGGAGAGGGGAGTGAGGGACTCCTGCCCCAGCCATTGCTGCTGCTGTGTTCACCGTCACCACTACCACCAGGAAAAGGTCCCTCCTGCCTGGCCACCGGACGGCCTGCTGGAGCTGCTGCTGCTGTGCTTGCTGCCTGGGACCTGCTGGAGCCTTACAGTGGAGAAGAAAAGGATCATTTGCTGCTGGGGGAGCATGCAGAGACTCTGCAGACCACCGTGGAGGGGGCCTCCTAGACTGAGTAACTTTCCAACTGTGCTCTTGTGGTGAGGGTCTTGACTGAGTTTGTGGAGACACTGTGGGTGTGGCATAGAGGCTGCCTCCTGGTCCATCCACGTGTCTCACCCCCACCTCCACTACCACTGCTGCCCCCTCCACCACTCCCACTGGCTGATTACCATCTGCCTCAGCTCCTTCCCTCACCTCCTTGGGACTCAGCTGCTTGCCTCGCTTGCCATGCCCTTTTGCCACCATTTGGGCCTGGAGCAGCAGCCAGCCCAAACAAAGACTCTCTGCAAGTGCACGTGGGCTTACGTGCCCCCCCCCTTGGACTGACACCCCACTTTCCCTGAAGCAGTCCCCCAGCTTTGCCCCTTACTACCTGCCCCTTCCAGCCCTTTGCTCCCCCTTTGCCCCAGCCCCTCAGCAGCTTCAGGCTTTAGTTTGTTTGCCTGCCCCCACCCTTTTCCCTCTGCAGTTTTGCTTGTTTGTTTGCCCCACCCCAGCCTCTGCAGTTAGCCCCTTGGTTTCCCTGTCCTATCTCCAGCCTGATTGTTGCCCCCCCATTCCTACCCAGGTCCCCCTGCCCTGATTAGCCCCTCCATGTGCCCATGCGCTTGTGCCCCTCCAGTTTTAGTTGACCCCATCTCACTGCACCCCCATGCTATTCTCCCCCCAGCCATCCTCCCCTAGTGCAGCTAGAGGAACCAGAATTCCATCTTGTGTGGTGACTGGACCCCCCAAGTCCTTGATAGCCCTCCAACCCTCCCTTTCTGGTGCCCTCCTCCCCTGCCTGCAGCCTAGCGGGGAGGAGAGGTTGACCTGTTCCCCATTTCCCCTCCTCCCCCCAGTGTTTGTCCTCCCTCCCTGCTCAGTATGGTGGCCCCTCTGACTCCCGCCTCAACCACTGCTGCCGAGCCATCTGCTACCACCCCCGCTGAGGCACCGGCAACGGCAGGCAAAGGGGTGGACTCCACTGCTACCATGTCCCTTGCCCCCTCTGATTCTAGGGGAGCCCCCCCCAGCCAGCGGGAAAGACCAAGGGGAAAAAAGGGCAAGGGCCCTGCCAAAATGGGAAAGCCCTCCATGCTAGGGGCTGCCCCCCCGCCGCAGCCCTGCCACTGGCCGCGGCGTCCCTCCCCGCTGCCCCCTCCCCCAGCTCTGTGGGTGCCCCTCTCCCAGCCCTGAGGGCATACGCCCAGGTGGCGGCAGCTCCCCCGCCTGCCGCTACATCATCTCTCCCAGCCACTGCCTCTGCTACCATCTCTGGCGGCCCCTTCCCCACCTTGACCAGAAAACATGGTGTTCGTTGCCTCCTGGTGCCCACCTCGCCCCATGTGGAGACCTACGTGGGGGCGTTGGCCAGGGTGGTGGGGCCCACGGCCATAGTGGCAGCCTCCAAAATGTACGGGAAGGTCGTCTTCTTCCTGGCATCGGAGGCTGCCGCCCAGGAGGCAGTGGAGAAGGGCCTGGCGGTGGGGGGGTGGGGTGTTCATCCCCCCTGGAGCTGCTGGAGGACCTGGGCGTCCGGTTGGTCTTGACCTCCATCCCTCTGTTCCTCCCTAATGCCGCCCTGTTACCTTGCCCCTCTACCCTGGGGAAACCCCTCTCCATAATCAGCTCTCTCTCACTGGGCTGCAAAGACCCCGCCCTCCGTCACATCCTCTCTTCCACCGGTAGGTGCAGCTTCAACTGTCGCCGGCAGAGAGGCGCTTGAGGCGTCTTTTCTGGTCCCCTACCAGGGAGCCCGCTACCGGGTGCATAACTCTATGGGGGAGGCCTGGTGCTATCTCTGCCAGGCGATGGGGCACATCCAGAGGGACTGCCCCTTGGCCTGGCATGGAGGAGCATCCGGGACCCCTGAGCCCCAGCAGGGCACCGGCCCCATCATCGCCAGCCCCCCTGGCTGCCCGGTGCCCAGAGCCGCCCTTCCTCCTCCCTAGCCCACAACTGCTTCCACTCCCCTAGGGGCACCTCCCCCCAGCATGCCAAGACAAGCGGGAGAGCCCCGCCTACACTGCGTGCAGTCTGGCAGGGAATATGGAGGAGAGTGCAGCCAGGCATGGGAAACGGCCCGCCCTGGCGGGAGCTTTCCCTCCCTCATGCCGCCCCACCACTACCTCCCCGAGTTCCTGTGCCACCACCCCTGCCCCCTGGCCTGACCCCTGTTCATCAGCCCACTGATGATACCATGGAGGGCTGGGCCCAAGTTCAGGGGAAGCAGGGCAAGTGGAAGGCTTGAGCTCCGCTCCTCCCATCTGATGCGGAGGCCCGTCGAAAGACCAGGAAGGGGGCCACTGACACCGAGCCTTCTGCCTTGCCCCCAGGGGAATTCCATCCACCGGAGCCGGCTGGGGATGACGTGGCAGCAATGGAGGTTAGCACTGCCCCTCCTCCGGAGTCCCTCCTCGAGGGGGCCTCCAATGAAGCCCCTCCTGCCCCCTTGCCACCTGAGGTCCCTGCGAGCCCCGAGGCGAGCGTCGCTTCAGGCACCAGCGAAGAGGTCCCTGGGGTGGTGGATGGTGATCTTCCCTCCATTTTTGAGGAGATTGAGGCCCTGGGTCTGACCCCAGAAACCCAGGGGGAGGACGACCCTCTGCCAGCAGGCCTCGATCTGGGCGACCTCACCCCGGCCCCCCCTTCCCCCTGCTCCCTTCCCCTAGCCGCTGCTTATGTTCCTGCCTCTGAGGAACCCCTGGACTCTTCCACCAACCTGGTCGCGGATGGCACCCCGCTACCAGCCACCGAGCCAATCCAGGTGACGGCCAGTGCCACACGGCTGGGACCTGAGTTACTAGGGGTATCCCTTGCTGCTGTGGGGCAGCTGACCTCCTTTCCGGGTGGGGGCCCCACTGCTGCTTGTCCATCTGTGATGCCGTGGCTGAAACACCCTCCATGGAGCCCAAGCCCAGCATCACTAAGGGCCCACTCCACAGACCCCTGAGCCCGGCTGAGAGGTGCCATCCCCCAGTGGCCTGGCCGCTGAGGCCCACGATCCCGCTTCCGTGCCTCTCCCCAACCCTGCTTCTGACCCTTGCCCTGCCCCTGATGCCAACCCCGTCCCCCTCCCCTCCACCTCCCGTGCTGCTATTGCTGCCCCTGGAGCTGTCTCCTTCCCCTTCCCAGAGGATGACCCCCAGGGAGTGGCCTTCATGTTCCCCTGTCCCAACCCCCTAGGGGCTGCTATTTTCCCTCTGCCGCCCCGCACTGAGCCGGGGTCTGAGGCGGGCTGCGTGGCGCTGACACATCAGGCACCATACCGGGGGTCCGCCCCCTGCCTGCCCATCTCGGTAGGCCATGGGGCTTCAACAGGGGCCCTGCTGGAAGAAGGCCCGGGGCCAGCAACCCCACCTCCCGATAGGCTGCGAGACGAGCTGCGAGAGTTTCTCCAGGATGCCCTTGGGTCCTGGAACAAGGTGAAGCTCGCTCTCCAGCTCTGAGGGGACTTTCATAAAATCCTCCAGGCCATGAGGGCCATTTTGGGGGAGGGTAGAGGGACCAGGAGGCTGCTGCTTCCATGACTCCCTGCTTACTTACGGGGTTGATCACAGATTGCTGTGCGGTCCAACGGTGGCTGTGAGCATCCCTGCCGGCTAGGATCCCCCTCCAGCCCTCCCTATGGCACCCACCACCTTCACCGCACTAAACACCCAGGGCTGTAGGGTGGGTCTCCACAGGTGCCAGGTGCTCTCCTTCCTTCAGAAGGGGGGGTACTCTGTGGTCTTCCTGCAGGAGACCCATACGGATCCAGCCGCCGAAGCCAGTTGGCAGCTGGAGTGGGGGGACAGGGTTTATTTCAGCCACCTCACAGCCACCACAGAGCTGCCTCTCACTCTCACTCTGGCTGAGGTCTCAGAAGCCCTCTGCCTCATGCCCACGAACAAATCCCCGGGCATGGACGGGCTGACTGTGGAGTTCTACCATGTGTTCTGGGAGGTCCTCGGCCCGGACCTTGTCACCATCTGGGCCAAGTCCTTGCAGAGCGGGGTCCTCCCCCTGTCGTGCAGGCAAGCCATGCTCCCCCTGCTTCCAAAGAAGGGGGACCCCCGCGACCTTTGGAATTGGTGTCCCGTCTCACTCCTCAGCATGGACTATAAGGTCGTAGTGAAGGCCATCTCGCTATGGCTGGGGTCCGTGCTGGCGGACGTGGTCCACCCCAACCAGACCTACACCGTCCCAGGCCGGACCATAATTGATAATCTGTACTTGGTCCAGAATCTCTTGGAGCTCGGGTGTAGGGACAGTCTGTCGTTCACCCTTCTGTTCCTGGATCAGGAGAAGGCGTTTGACAAGGTGGACCACGGGTATCTCCTGGGCACTCTGCTGGCGTTTGGCTTTGGGCCCCAGTTCGTGGGTTTTCTCCAGGTGCTGTATGCCTCTGCGGAGTGTCTGGTCAGGCTCAACTGCACCCTAACCAAACTGGTCAGCTTCGGGCACTGGGTATCTGTTGTCAGGCCAGCTGTATGCTCTGGTGATCGAGCCCTTCCTCTGTCTCCTCCGCCGGAGGGTGATCGGGTTGGTACTTCGGGAGCCGGAGCTGCGGTTGGTCCTGTCGGCATATGCCGACGACGTACTTCTCATGTTCCAGGACCTGGGTGACCTGGTGTGGGTGGAGGCTTGCCAGGCCATCTATTCGGTGGCTTCCTCCACTTGGGTCAACTGGGTCAAGAGTTCTGGCTTGGTGGTTGGGGACAGGTGGCAGGCGTGCTCCCTCCCACCCGCGCTTCAAGCCATCCGGTGGAGCGCGGGGTCGCTGCTCTATCTTGGCATTTACCTTTCTGCCATGCATCCATCTCTGCTGGAGAACTGGCAAGGTCTAGAGGGCAGGGTGGTGGAGCAGCTCCAAAGATGGACAGGACTACTCCATTGCCTCTCCCTGCGAGGGAGGGCACTGGTGCTCAGTCAGCTAGTCCTGTCTATGCTCTGGCACCAGCTCAACCCCCTAGTCCCAGCCCCGGGTTTCCTGGCTGATCTCCAAAGGCTGGTTCTGGGGTTCCTTTGGCCAGGACTGCACTGGGTCTCTACAGGGGTCCTCCGCCTGCCCCTGGAGGAGGACGGACAGGGCCTGAAGTGCCTGTGCACTCAGGTTCACGTCTTCCATCTTCAGGCCCTGCAGAGGCTCCTTTTTGGTGCATGTAGTCTGGTGTGGAGCACACTGGTGCACACCTTCCTACGCCACTTCCGAGGGCTCCAATATGACCAGCAGCTCCTTTATCTCCATTCGAGCGGTCTTCCGTGAGACCTTCCAGGCTGCCAGTCTTCTACCAGGACCTCCTCCGGACTTGGTGGTGGTGGCGACCGAGGGGGCGGATCTCCTCGTGGATCCCTTGCTACCAACCTCCAACTCCCTGTGCAGGTGGCAGAGGCCCACTCGGTGTGACAGAGGCTGGTCCTGGCAGAAGTCACGAGACTCTGAGACTTCCTGGGCTACGACTGAGGAGACTGACTGGATCCCCTGATGCTCGCTCAGGGCATAGGGCTCTCTGGCCCTCATACTCCCCGGCGCGTACTGCAGGAGGTGAGGGCCACTTTACCGCCCGCTGCTCGGGCCTACCTCGACCGGGTCCTGCGAGAGGGTGCCCCTGCCCACCCTACTCCCCAGGCCCTACGGACCTTTTCATCGGGCCCCTGACCCAGGGACCCACCTGGCCATCCAACCCCTTCACCGTGAGCTGGCTACACGAATTGCAGCCGGCTCGCTTCCGGACCATGCCAAGGAAAATCTGTACATGCTCGTGCTCCACACCCTTTACGTCCTCACCCTCACGTCCTGCCCTGACTCGAAGTGGCAGGACCTCCTACCACCTCTGGAGGGTGCGGCACCCCGGTGGGTCAGTCTATACTCCGCCCTGGTCCTGAAGCCTGCTGGGGATAGCAGTTGGCGGCTCCTTCACCCCCATCCCGGACACCTGCCCCTTCTGCGGCGTGAGGGAGACCCTTCACGTGTATCTGAGGTGCGCCAGGTTGCAGCCCCTATTCCGGCTCCTCCAGAACCTCCTGCTGAGGTTCTGACTGCACTTCTCCCCACACTTGTTTATATTTGCACACGCTAACCATGGCCCCACTAAGTCACGAGACCTCCTCATCAACCTCCTCCTGGCACTAGCCAAAGTAGCATTCTACAACACCAAGAGGAGGATGCTCAACGAGGGGGTGCTCTCCGACTTTGGGGCCTATTTCCACTCCTCCCTGGTCTCACACATCCAGACAGAGTTCCACTGGGTAGCGTCCACTGGCTCCCTTGATGCCTTCGAGGAGCAGTGGGCGCTGTCCGGGGTTCTCTGCTCGGTGTCCCCATCTGGTTCCCTTCGTTTAGCCCTGTGACCTCACTCCTGTTCCTGTTATGTCTTTAGTTGTCCCCCATACTTAATTGAGATCCCGGACCTTGTGGATCCTCCCCTTAGGCTGGGGGAGGTCCTTTAACAGTGGGCAGGCTCCGCCCACCCATTTCCAGGATCCCAACAGGCTGAAGCTGATCTACCTGCCTTCCACTTTTTTGAGGCTGGCCTGCTGGCCGGTTGCCACCCTGGCTGCTGCTGCTGCTGTAGGGAGGACCCTGCTGGTGTGACCCTCAGAGAGCAGTGCGAGGTCCCACTTTTCCCATCATTTTTTGGGGCCTCCCCTGCCTGGGTTGCTGCTGCCCTTGCTGTTGGAGCTGAGGAGGGAGTGTAGGAGGCCCTGCTTTGTGGAGGGGGTTTGTAACATCCTTGCTTCTGTGGTGGTAGGTGCCATTGTTGTGGGGAGCTGGAGGAGTGGCATGGAGCCCTCCCCCTGGTCTGTCCGTTCCCCTACTGCCACCACCACCCTCTCCATCTTCCAAATTACTATCTGGCTCTGTTGTCCACTCCCCAGCCCAGCAGTTTGCTGTCCTTTTTCCCATCTTGGGACAGTAGCAGCAGCAAGCATGCACTTGTTTTTCAGGTGCCTGTGGATGCACGTTTCCTCTTCCCTCCCTTGGACTTGTCCTCCCTCCCCTGCTGCATTTGGCTGGTGGGCTCTCTTTTCCCTTGCTTCACCCTCTGCCCTGTCCTTGCAACTAAAGCCCCTTTCCTTTTGCTGCCTGCCCCACCTGTTCCCCTTCTAGCCACCCAGGAGGCGGTGGAGATGATGACTCCACCTTTACGTATGCCCTTCCCGATGCCAGGAAGAACACCACCTTCCCCCCACTGTCCCACCCTTGCCGCCCTGAGCCCCGTAACCATTGCCCTTGCCCCCTGGCCCTGCCCCTGCTGACTGGCCCTCCACCTCCACCTTGGAAGGCTGGGTGCTCGTCTGGGGGAAGCGCAGCACCTGCAAATTGCGGGCTCGATTCCCTCCCCTCCAATGAGGAGGGAGAGGAAACCCCCCAAAAGATGCTGCGGGGGGCTGATGCTGCTAAATCTTCTGCCGCGCCCCTGCATGGAGCCCAGCAGGAGGCGCGGGCCATGGAAGCCATGGCAGCGGACGGAGGCAATTCTGCCCCCCCGTTGAGTCCCCCCCCCGAGGAAGCCTCTGTAGGAGTTCCCCCAGCCCCTGTGCCACCTGTGCCCCCCACTGCTGCTGATGCCCCGTTTACTGGCAGGGAGGACTCTGGGGACACAGGGACTGATTTTACGTCCATATTTGAGGAGATCGAGGCCCTGGGTCTGACCCCGGTCACCCAGGGGGAGGATGAGCCCCCGCCAGCGGGCCTCGGTCTGGACGGTGGCTTAGTCCCACTCCCCCTCCTTCTCCTGCCCCTCACCCCAAGCTGTCACCCCCATTCTTGTCCTTAGGTAGGGCCAGGGGTGCCCCATCAGCCCAGCCATGGATAGCACCCCATGTGAGGCCGCTGAGCCCCTCGGGGCGTCAGCCGATGCTGAGCAGCCCCTGAGCCTGTGGGAGCACCCTCTACCACCTGGACAGAGCAGTTAGCCTCCCCTCCAGAGGGGGGCCCTGCTGATGACTCCACCATGCCTGATGCCATGGCTGCGGGTGACGCGCTTCTCGCAACTCCCAAGCCCGGCGTCAACGAAGGCCCCCCTCCTGCCCCTGTCCCCTTGGCCCTGAATCCTGGTTGAGAGGAGCTCAGCTGCTGGGGACCAGGAATCCATCTCTGTCCCAGTTCCCGTTCCAATACCTGCCCCTGATCCTGTTCCTGTCCCCTCTCCTGCCCCATCCCCAGCCCCCACTCCCGCTTCAGTCCATACCCCTGATCCCATTCCCGCCCCTTCTCCTACCCAAGTCCCTGCTCCTGATCCTGCTCCTGGCCCTGCTCCTGCCCCTAAAGCACTGCCTGCCCCTCTCTCCTCCACCTCCAATACTATTGCCGCCCCCGAGGTTGTCTCATTTCCACTACCTACGGACAACCCGCAGGGGGCGGTTTTTGTGTCTCCCCTTCCCGAAACTATGGGGACTGCACTATTCCCTCCGCCACCCCCTTCCTTGCCGGGGATGGGGATGTGCTGCACGGCGCAGCAGCGCCGGGGCTCGGCCCCTTGTTTGCCCGTCTCCACAGGCCGTGAGGATCTCTCAGGGGCCCCACCGGAGGACAGCAGCGGGTTGACTGCGCTGAAGGATGAGCTGCGCCGCTTCCTAATGGACAACCGTGGCTCGAAGGGCAAGGTGCAGCTCTCCCTCCAGTGCTGGGGGGACTTCTATTGCGTCCTCAGGGCCGTGAAGGCCCTTTTTGGGGAGGAGAGAGGGACCAGTAGGCCTGCAAGTTCCGCGACTTGCTATTGACCTTTGGGGTCAAGACCGGGCTGTTGCGGGGCCCGCTGGAGGCAGTCGATCACCCTGCCCATGAGGATCCACCCCAGCCCTCACTATGACAGTTACCACCTTTGCTTCATTTAAACACCCAGGGCTGTAGGGTGGATCTCCGCAGGAGCCAGGTGCTCTCCTTCCTTCGGGAGGGGGGATACGCTGTGATCTTCCTGCAGAAGACCCACATGGCTCCAGCCGTCGAGGCTAGCTGGCGGCAGGAGTGGGGGGTCAGGGTTTATTTCAGCTACCTGGGGTGGGGGTGGGGTGGCCACCCTGTTCTCCTCCGAGCTACGACCCGAGGTGCTGGGGGTCGCCGAGGTCATGCTGGGCCGCCTGCTTCACGTCCAGGCCTGTGTGGAGGGGCTGATCTTAAACCTAGTCAACGTTTACGCCCCAAACACGGGCCTGGAACAAGTGCGTTTTTACCAGCAGGCGTTGACCTTCCTCAGCACCCTGGATCCTGGGCGGGAGCTTCAACCCTCGAGGATCGGGACCGCTCAGGAGTCGAGAGCTCCCAGGCCGCCGCGGGCATCTTCAGGGAGATTGTGGACCATCACTCCCTGATGGACGTATGGCGCAACCACCACCCGGACAACGATACCACCTTCACCTATGTTTGGGTGGAGGATGATTGGTTGCGCCACTCCCGGTTGGACCGGATTTATTTATCACATTTCCATCTGGCACGGGCCCACGCCGCCAGCATCCGGCCGGCCACATTCTCAGATCACCGTTTGGTGACCGTGACGGCCTCTCTCAGTTCAGAGATTACAGTGGATGAGAAGCTGGATATGAGTCAGCAGTGTGCCCTTGTTGCCAAGAAGGTTAACCGCATATTGGGTTGCATTAGTAGGAGCATTGCCAGCAGATCGAGGGAAGTGATTATTCCCCTCTATTCGGCACTGGCGAGGCCACATCTGGAGTATTGTGTCCAGTTTTTGGCCCCCCAATACAGAAAGGATGTGGACAAATTGGAGAAAGTCCAGCGGAGGGCAACGAAAATGACTAGGGGGCTGGGGCACATGACTTATGAGGGGAGGCTGAGGGAACTGGGCTTATTTAGTCTGCAGAAGCGAAGAGTGAGGGGGGATTTGATAGCAGCCTACAACTACCTGAAGGGGGGTTCCAAAGAGGATGGAACTCGGTTGTTCTCCCTGTGCAAGGAAAAGGCCTGGGTAGAGACCGTCGAATCATGGAAGTCAATGAATGGCTACGCAGGTGGTGTCGGAGAGAAGGCTTTGGATTCTTCGACCATGGGATGGTGTTCCAAGAAGGAGGAGTCCTGGGCAGGGACGGGCTCCACCTAACGAAGAGAGGGAAGAGCATCTTCGCCAGCAGGCTGGCTAACCTAGTGAGGAGGGCTTTAAATAGGTTCACCGGGGGAAGGAGACCAAAGCCCTGAGGTAAGTGGGGAAATGGGATCCTGGGAGGAAGCACAAGCAGGAGAGCGCAAGAGGGGAGTGTGACAATGTACCCCATAAGGCTTTATGGGGAGGGGGTGCTTATA